>NW_017293589.1:0-478 GCF_001594075.2 Trachymyrmex cornetzi
TCTTCTTACGCTATGCCCTTGCAGTAACCTTGCCATATTTATTTCTTGATCGGTGATCAACTCGCTTAGATTATCTGAAAGTCATGTAAAAATATAATATGGTGTCAGTGAACGAAAGTGGTAATAATAATAATAAGCAATACACATACGAAGAAAAATCCAAATATTCGGATGAATTCCACCAAGTTTTCGGAAAATGACAAAATGAAAACTCTCGACCAAATTATTCGTCCGTATGGATGTACCAAAGACAGAGACTTTGTCTTTTAAAGGGAGCCAGATGCGCCTCAAGTAAACAGCAAATTGCAAAACAACAGGATACTCTGCTGACATCGCGTCAGCTTCATCTTGAATAATTTGTAACCCTTGCTCGAACATATCAGCAGGAGCCAATGGTAAAGCCATGGTAAGTCTCAAAATTTTATTTGGAGCTGCTGTTAAGCCTAAAGCTTTCCAGCGTCTTAATACAGCCTATACA
>NW_017293590.1:0-478 GCF_001594075.2 Trachymyrmex cornetzi
TCGGATACTGTATCACCCGTCATTGAACTGATACATAATTCTCGCGGTGGTAAGCGCGTGTCCTGCAATTTTTCAACGCAGTCAATATACTCGTACGGAAAGAATACCTTTACGAGTCAGTAATTCAAACTCTTCGTCTGACAAATTTGAAAATTCGGAACGTACAATTTTTAATTTATCTTTGTCGAGATACGACGCCAATTTAACGAGGCTTGCACTTAGAAACTTATAGGAATCCATGAATCTTAATTTTACACAATTTTTCTGAAAATCATTTTCATTTTTGTCTTTAGTGCTATCGACATGTTTAGTGAATGAAATGTATTTTTCCTTCGTTATCGGTAGTATATCTACATGTCCGTCGTATGCGATAGCGATTTCTTTAATTATAAAGTGCGCGTCGTATCCCGGCAATTTGTGAAATACAACTGGAATATAAAATGAATTTTTATAATTAAGATTACAATTTGAATGTGCT
>NW_017293591.1:0-478 GCF_001594075.2 Trachymyrmex cornetzi
ATCTCAAGATATTATTTGTATCAAGATTTTTTCAACAGATGGGGATTTATTTTATGTTATTTACAAATAATGGCAAAACTCAATCTCCAACAACGATCGCACGCATGAGATCCAAACATCGTCAATTAAACAAATTTATGATTGACGATTGTTAAAGTTAGATTAAAAATAATTTAAGAACCAAAAAAAAACAGTCATGTTTGTTCCGATGTTGGTCACATAATAACCGTTAAAAACAAAACGTGAAGTGTTGTGAGAATAGGAGCGTGTCGGTCAATTATAAAAATACACATTATGGTTGCGTTCCGTTTCACGCATTATGTGCATAATGCATCATTTATCCTTGTTTAACAATCGGTGAATAACAAGGTTAAATAATGCAGCATGCGCGTTATGCGTGAAACGGAACGCAGCCTATAACTTGTAGAGAGTTTCTATTTAACCATGATTTGATGCCTCAGTGTCAATTTGAATGTTG
>NW_017293592.1:0-478 GCF_001594075.2 Trachymyrmex cornetzi
AGGCCTACCTCCCGATTATAGATAAACTATAAAAGTTCGAGTTGTTGTCACGTCTTGTCAGTCAGTGTCGTTTGTGCACAGTGACGAGTCTTTCCGACGAAATTTCTGATCACTTTACAACTTTCATTTTTTTTTTAATTGACTAACGTTTTAATGTTATTTCATTTGTTATCTCGAAAAAATATTAGCTAATAACTAAAAAAAAAGTAACTCACTGTGTCTGATACCGACTGGCCAACACATCAGGAACCGGTTCTTGAATTATTCGTGGTAATGTTTGCGATATGGTGCTTTGTAATCATGGTGAGCGTCCTTATTTGCGGGATAATCAATTATATTCTTAAAGTTTTTTGGTAAATTAGTTTCCATATTTTCTAATTCGACATTTTCAAAATTTCCCCTTTTTCATTTTTCTTTTCTTTTTCTTTTTTGATTAATCCCAGCATTTAAATTCTCGATGTAGGGGAGCTCACCATGA
>NW_017293593.1:0-478 GCF_001594075.2 Trachymyrmex cornetzi
AAAAAAAAATTAGATTCTTTAACAAAAGTTCGATGTGGCTTTGATAAAAATCAAATAAATTAAAAAAAAAAGGTTATACTAATAAAATTGCAATGGTAGCAATAAATGCTAATTTAATTAATTTAAAAGATAAAAAAATAAGGCTTTAGTATTTTAAAAAACAAAGTCAGATTGATTAACAGAATAATATATCAAAACTTGCAATACCAAAGGAAATTAGAAATAAAATAGATAATATTAAAATGGACATAGAAGTGCAATTATGATTAAATAGAAATCCAGGAATGGATCATCGAAGCGAGGAAGATTAAAAATGAGATGATAAAAAGTTTAAAATTAAAAAAAAAAGGTTCATTTTAAGTTTAATTTTAATTAAAACTTAATTGTGAATATTAAAAAAAATAAATTAAATTAATAAATACATAATTAATTTAGTGAAGAGAATAAAGCAGCGCGCGCGTAGCGCGCGCAGGGGATG
>NW_017293594.1:0-479 GCF_001594075.2 Trachymyrmex cornetzi
CAAACGAGGAGGGTGGCGCGTACATATAAAGAAGCTCCAGCGGGAGCTTCTCTGCGAGGGAAACTTTAACCCTTCCCGGAATTGGGAGGAAGATTCGGGGAGAACCAATACGGTCTCCGCCGTCGCGCCGATCTCGCCGCCCGGCAACGCGATCACCCCAGAGATTAAGGCCATAGAACGCACGACCACCGCGACTCCACAGCCGCGACCGAGGCCTCCACCATCTCCACCTCACGTGGCGCCCATACGAAAAGCCACAAGACCGATTTTAATTACTACAAAACCTCGGATAACCAATAATGCGCCGTGTGCAATTAACATTAAAATACTTCTATTTTATTTATTTGCCCTTAAGGCCTTCTTATATCCTTCCCTGTCCTTCCCGACCTAACGGAGAGCGTAGATATAGAGATTTTCGAAATGAAGTCAACTGACGCATCCTCTAAACTCTCCACATTATTTTGTTGGAAGAACATGGA
>NW_017293595.1:0-479 GCF_001594075.2 Trachymyrmex cornetzi
CCCTCTGATATTAAAAAAAAAAAAAAAAAAAGTGAATTTTGCAGACCTGTGTAATTAATGACTAAAAATTCAAAATTAAATTAAAAGGAATTTTTGATAAAACATGTAATAAAAAATAGTTAAAAAGCAAATTAAATTATAAATATATTTTAATAATATATTACAGGCACATATGATGCAAAACGAGTGTCCCACGCCAAAATTTTGAGAACTTCATATATATCATGAGATGCTACTATACACAAAAGCATAGTTCCATCAGGTTGTAGCATTCGATAAATATTTTCTAAGACTTGTCTGTTAAATGAAACAGAGAATTTAATTAGTTTCACTCTAAATTTAATACATACGCACATGCATAAATATGTTTGAAAGAGAAAATCAATTTATACTTGTTTAAAAAGTTTATCAATAATGTTTAGGCAATAAGAATTAAGAATTTTAATCAATATATATATATATATACATATATATATATA
>NW_017293597.1:0-479 GCF_001594075.2 Trachymyrmex cornetzi
TTATTTATGCGGATAATTGAACTTTTGAATTGGACAATTTCAGTAACTTGTCCACATGTGAGAAATAATTCTTTTCACTCTAAATAATTCTGAAATAATTCAATTCGACTCTATATAATTAGTTTTTGATGAATTAATTGATCCTTTTACTGAAATAATTCAAAACAATAGTCCATTTACAAAATCTTGAGATGCGAGTGTGGATGCATCCTTAATAATTTCTGGATGATGTGAATAGTGCTTAAACACTTCTGAATAATTCTAAATAATTCGGATTAATTCCGAAATGGCTAATTCTGCCTCAGATAATTCTAAATACTTTCTAGAAAGATGTTTTCGAGATACTACGTAAGAAATAAACTCGCATATCAAATTTTAGGTCCTTCTGTAGGCTTTAACGTAACTTAATGTTATCTGTTGAAGGGTTTTTGATAGCGTGTTCGTTTGATATAATTTATTTAACTTTCTATAAATTAATT
>NW_017293598.1:0-479 GCF_001594075.2 Trachymyrmex cornetzi
AATGCTCACACGCTCGGCAATCGCATAATCTTATCACAGATCCGAAAAGAAGTAGATTATATAGAGAAAGAAAAGGAGAAGCAAAAAACTCCACAAATTACATCAACATTATATCAAAATTCCGAAAATGCCGTGGCAATCTCGACGCGACGAGGGAACGACGGAGCGTCACGCCGAGATCAGTCACGTCTCTTCAGGAGAGTCGTTTACATCGATACCCACCCGCAGACAACAGCACACACGACGGCGCACCATAAATTTCTCGTCCGTTACAACGCGACGCGCACACGCTCGCTGGAACGGAAGGGGACGGGACGGGACACCACTAGCAGGAAAGTGCAAACAGGAACTGACGTAACCCGGGTTCGATCCGTATTCGTTCCCGTTAAATTACACCTTCTCTCCCGTCTGGTTACACGAGTGCATACACATGTGGCTCGCGTCCAGAACCGACGTCGCGCGACATACGATTGCGACTT
>NW_017293599.1:0-479 GCF_001594075.2 Trachymyrmex cornetzi
GAGAGACGCTGTTGGAAGGAAGAAATACGTAGCTTGTTGTCTGTGCGCTACTCCGAAATGGCCGCCTCAGTCGCGTCAACCACGTCAGCAGTGCGTGCCTCCATCCATCTAGAAGTCCTCCAATTCGATCCAGCATGCCACAATGTCCGGTTAGTCAGGGTGAGGTCTCTGGATAACTGGCTGGACCCCTCGTGTTCCGGATCGGTCAGGGGTGAGGTCTCTGGATCACTGGCTGGACCCCTCGTGCTCCGGATCGGATCTTTTCAGATCGGCAACTCCTCGATCGACTCTACCGACACTTCCGTTTACTTCGGAGCCCAATTTTGGATTGTTCTTCTCTCTGCTCGCGTTCCCTCGGCCAGGACTCTTTTCCCCTTCCACTCATTCATTCAGCGCTCCTCGTTTCGCGCTTCTATACCTTTTCGCACCTTCTCACATCCTTATCGGCCATCCACTCGCGCACCATACTCTCACGCATA
>NW_017293600.1:0-480 GCF_001594075.2 Trachymyrmex cornetzi
CGTCCTTCCGTACCCTCTCCATCTTCCTCTCTCTCTCTCCAATATTAAGGGTTGGACGTAACACCTAATAAGAAAAAAAGGTGAAATATGTTAGTAGGGTAATAGAACAGGGGTGGGGGAATTAGGGGAAAGTTTTTGGACGGCGCGGGGGGTAAGTCAGGGGTGCCCGCTGAGTCCACTCTTATTCAATATAATGACGGCGGACTTCGAGGAGGAGATGGGGAAGATATTATAAAATGGGGGGGGGTAGGAAGGTACATGGGTTGGCATACGAAAATGACATAGTGTTACTAGCGGAAAAAGAGGGGAGAAGCATGTTAGAGAGATTAGAGGGCTATGTGGAAGGGTTTAGAACTGAATAGGGAAAAAACAAAAATAGTGAGATTTATTGATAAATGGTAAAAATATAGGACGGTGTAAGAGTCAGTAATTAGATAAACAAACTCAATATATATTCATATTTTACAAAATAATGTTCTT
>NW_017293601.1:0-480 GCF_001594075.2 Trachymyrmex cornetzi
AGGGCTAAAGGAAGAAGAGGGGAGAGAGGAGGAAAGGAGAAAAGAGTTGGGGAAGAGAAAGACGTGAGGATAGCTTTTTGGAATGTAACAGGGTTAAGAAGTAAGAATAGAGATTTTTGGGCTAGTTTGAAAGGATGGGATGCAATGATGTTAATGGAAACGTGGGTGGAGGAGAAGGGGTGGACACATACAGGGTGTCCCATTTTAAATGATCCAGCCAAATATCTCGAGAACTAAACCCAGTAGACAAAAATGTTTCAGACAAAAGGTGTTTGACTCAAAAGGGGACATAAGAGGGTGCCATCGATTTGATCTTGGATAGTCCTCTGAAGGTCACGTGAAGGTCAACTTTAATTTTTTAAATGGAACCCCTTATTTCTCATTGCATATTCTTACAACTCATCTCAAGAGCTTTCTAAAACACTATAATTAAGTTACTTTTCGTTAAGTACTAGTTAAGTTATAACAGTGAAAAAGAAT
>NW_017293602.1:0-480 GCF_001594075.2 Trachymyrmex cornetzi
TTGTTCACCTTCGAAAGGGCTAGCCCGTTTTACGAGACGCGATTTCGCTATAGTCGATAAGAGGCTTGTCATGCTCGACTTGCCACTAACGCATATACGCGTACTTCACCTTTCGCGTAGGAAGCTACCCGCTGTGAATTCTTCGTAGAGTGCGAATGGAATGCACATTTAACTACTCACGAATGACTTCTCGTATGTTGCTTGAATCTCGTTGTAAGGAAGAATCTCATTCAATCGCACTTAAGCCATTCGATCGTTACACACGCGATATGTATCTAATTGCAGGAGAGAGTGGTTCTAGTCGCAGTTACAGATAAGTTGGTACCAAACAGGATTAGATAGAGGAAAAGTTGACGTGCAAAATTTACGGTACTATCTATCGTACAATATTATAACATTTATTATATACCTACGATGACTTATAATGTAATCAAATAAGAGAAAGAATCATATTTTCGGTCGAAGCGGATCTTGGTTCTT
>NW_017293603.1:0-480 GCF_001594075.2 Trachymyrmex cornetzi
CGGATGCTCGGTTCTGATAAGTGTATGTCCACAAGTGGAGTATTTTCCGGTGCTAGTTAAAGAAAATATCATGCTTGGTGTAGTTAGTGAGTATACTGTTTGAGATCGTTCATTGGAAGCATCAAGTATTTTATTAGCATATCCGTTGTATAACACGCCGTAATCAGAAAATTTATAATTATCGATAGGTACCGGTTCCCAAAAAGTATCGCCTCCTTTTATATCGGTACTTAATTCACAAGTTACTCCTGATCTGAGGTGTACGCGGTTTGTATTGATTCGGACATTGGCGACATAATCTTATAAGGTGATTTTGATACTACCAAGAACGATGACACTGCTCCAAGTTCCGTAAGGGTCAGAGTAGGCCCTGCCAGCACATGCTCCATCATGATCAACATGGCCGGCTAGGATTATCGTGAAGAAGTCTGATTAGATTTTAATCCGGTTATATGAGTACCGGCTATTTCAAAGCTTCCA
>NW_017293604.1:0-480 GCF_001594075.2 Trachymyrmex cornetzi
TTTTTTGTAATTGTTTTATTCAAACTTACAGATGCAAAGACTGAATTTATATGCAATAATGTATTATTATAATGTTAATTTGGAAAATGACAATTAAATATAAATATTCTATAATAAATATTTTAATTCAATCATTTATTGTATTCTCAATTCCCTTATTATCAAACAAAATTATGAAGAAAATATTCATTAGACTCTTTTCATAGCCAAATAGCACAGTAATTATGGTAAAGCGAAGTAATTTAGATAGAATAACAGAAATTATCAAATTGTATAAAAGACTATCTCTTATCGTATTTATTTTTATTTATTACATATTTATCTTATTTTAAGTACAAATATTTTTTAAGATTTCAAGTAATACAGACCTAATAGTAACAATTATAGTCAATAATTAAAGAAGTAGGTAATAAATTATGAAGCACTTATCAAAAATACATCACAATATTAAACAAATATGGAGTTAAATAATAGTTACAA
>NW_017293605.1:0-481 GCF_001594075.2 Trachymyrmex cornetzi
TGTCGGTTCGGACTTGATACATAAGTATTCGAGAGCTGCAATTCTCCCTTAGGGGAGCAAGACCGAATTACAAAAAGTTTTCGGAGAAATGATCGGGCGATTATAAAAATTTGCAAAAACCCGAGATTCTCCTGACCAGCCCGCCGCTTGCTTGATAAGGTCGAGAGAAATCCCCTTCTTAGCGGCTAAGGAGGTAGAGGCGTGTCGTGTACTATGGGCCGAAAATAGATCTGCGCGCACCTCGCATTCCTCCAGGCCCTTGCGGATCCACCGGCTGACCGATTAGACTCCGATGGCTCTGTAGGGCTTTACGCAAGAAATGAGCAAGGAATTGCACTCGGGGGGGCGTAGAGATTCAGTACGTTGTAGATAGTGGTCTAAAATAGTAACCACGCAAAGCTCTGGGTGTTCAGAAAAACGCGGAAAGGTAAGTAGAGGTTGTGCTCGGCCCGGGGTAGATGTTTTTACTCGATCTGGTATC
>NW_017293606.1:0-481 GCF_001594075.2 Trachymyrmex cornetzi
ATATGTAAAATATATTAAAATTTTCAACATTTTCGAAAAAATTTTACATAGGCGACTAATGGTTTCCTATTTATTAGTGACCGGTACGTTACTGAAGCTACATTGGACGCCCATGGGTCAGAAATCCATCCCGTCTAACAACACTGGGCGTAGTAGTACGCTGATCGGCGCTTTTTTTACCTCGTTTTAAAAAGGTAAGTTTGTATAAATAACATAATATACTCAGTAAGTCGGTTGCCTATATGCTTATTATTACGATAACACAACAAGCTGTATAGTTTGAAATATAAGTAATTTTAAAAAATATTACTAAACATATTATTGCAGATATTGACAATGTCATGTTCTGATGAGTCGAGATTAAGCATATGGCTTTGATTAGAGCCTAATGATTTGTAACAATGTATCCGTCTTTCCTCTCGAGAAGGATTAGGCACGCCAAAAAGTTCAATATTTCTGACGTGTTGGCACATATCAGTTA
>NW_017293607.1:0-481 GCF_001594075.2 Trachymyrmex cornetzi
TGTTAATATTCGTGTTAATATTCATGTTAATATTCATGCTACAATCATATTATAATCATGCTAATATTCATGCTATCGTTCATCAAATTATGAATCTTAAATCCTTTTCGTCTATTTTGCTTAAATTATCTATCAGTCTAACTTAGATATTCAATTCAAACTGATACCTATTATCTAACATTCCATTAATCCTGTGACTAATGAGAATTATTTATATTTTCGTTATTTTCCAATATTCTTCAAATTCTACAAATGAGTGCGTTATCTAGTTTATCGATTTCCTTTACTAGTTTCCAAAGACGACATTAATACACCGTTAAATTGTTCGAGTAAAATGCATTCTCGATTTCTCAAGGATACGGCAACTCGAGAACAAATAAGTGTATACGCGACACTCGGTTCCCAGGCTACTTTATATCCTATACTATGATCGTTTTCGCCGTACAGAAACGAGTGTATTCCGTTAACTATCTTTCGTTCG
>NW_017293608.1:0-481 GCF_001594075.2 Trachymyrmex cornetzi
TAAGTGCTTGCAAACCATTATTTCATATTTAAAATATGTGTTAGTTTATAATTACTTACAAATAAAAATAAAAAACTTTGTTTATATATAAAATATAAATAAATTAAAATGGGGGTCAAATTGACCCCAGGTGAGCATTTACGTAAAAAAAATTAAGTGAGTGTGTGCTTAAGGGTTAAGTTCATTTAACATAAGAGATATATATTAAATTTATATATGAATGTGTTCATTATTTTACACAAAAACTGTAACCAGCTAATTTTTTTCACAAAAATACACAAATTTTCCAACAGTGTATTGGTTCCACTATGAATTTATTGCTTTTGGATTAAAAACTATTTGGTGGAAAATTTAGTATTAGATCATGCCTATAATCGTAAAAAAAGATTTTAGAATTTGGATGTTTTCAAGTTTCATTGAGATGAGCCTTTAAACCTGGTTTATTATTTAATAAGTAAATATTTGGCAATAAATTCTTCTT
>NW_017293609.1:0-481 GCF_001594075.2 Trachymyrmex cornetzi
GACTGGTTTCATGACTTTCAAGAAGAAAATGGCGATTCTGTCACAATAGGCGATGGAACTATGTGTCAAGTCAAGGGACATGGAACGATTCTTATCAAGCGGAAAATTAGCAATCAATGGTTAAACGGAAGACTTGATAATGTACTTTATGTACCGTCTCTCAGTAGAAATTTATTCTCTGTGGGTGCCTGCACCAAAAAGGGACATCAAGTTGTCTTTAAGGCCACATCCGTCACAATCAGTCAAAATGGAATACCCATGGCCTTCGGAGTGTCTCACGGTGTAAATCTTTATCATATGTTGTTCCAAACCATCTGTAAAACTGAAGCGAACATAGCTGTCACCCCAAATCTACGTTTATGGCATGAACGGCTCGGTCACGTGAGTTTAAAGTCGCTTCATGAGATGAACAAGCAAGGACTCCTAAATCTAGGACAAATTTCTAAAGACACTGAGTTATTTTGTGAGCCATGTCAATTGG
>NW_017293610.1:0-482 GCF_001594075.2 Trachymyrmex cornetzi
CCCCCCCCCTCCTCCAATGACCTTGACCTTGACATATGTTGTCAAGGTCATGACTGAAAGACTTTGAGAAAGTTTTAACCATCGGACGTCACTCGTTAAAAAATTATAAACAAAGAAGTTTAAGAAATAACGTATATGATCTCTTTTCCATGACATAAAACAGA
Source organism: Trachymyrmex cornetzi (assembly GCF_001594075.2). Lineage (NCBI taxonomy): Eukaryota > Metazoa > Arthropoda > Insecta > Hymenoptera > Formicidae > Trachymyrmex > Trachymyrmex cornetzi. Next base: position 165 of record NW_017293610.1, read on the forward strand.
AATTTTCTGCTTTAAAGTAGATTTTACAACTTTCCACGCGAAGCGATTCCCACTGCAAAAACATTCTTTTCCTGTATAACAAGAATACATGTAATATACTATAAACAAAAAGAATAAAGTTTCTTCTGAAGAATTCAAGAAAGAAAACTAATTCTGAGAGATTGTGCGCTATTCAGTTTTTTATATAAAAACGTAAATTTAAGGTGCGCAATATAGCAAATAAAGTAAAAAATCTATTAGTCGCTTCTCGTACTGTTTATGTCAGATTTTTCGAATTTTAAAATCTACATGTTGCGCACGTAAAAACTTTTCATAATA
>NW_017293611.1:0-482 GCF_001594075.2 Trachymyrmex cornetzi
TTAGTTGAAACTATTTTACTCAATATTTGATAGCTATAACTAGACTTTTTTTTCAGTGCATGTACACTTTGTGATATCTTCAGACATTTCAAATAAGCGTGCAAGAGGTAGCGATTGATTTCTAAGCAGATCAAAATAGATTACAGATATCAAAATGACATTAAAATGCGGCTTAAAGTTTGGCTCGATAGTCTGGATGTACCCTAAGGGTTCAACTCCAGACAGAAAAACAGACAACAGAAAAGCAGCAGCCAATCAGAACTCGCGCTGATAGTCGCTGGCTTTGGCTTTCTGTACTGCTTACCAGGGTTGGGCATGTATTAAATTAAACATAACGTATTATACATGGTTTTTATACCGTATAATACCGTATGTTATACATATTAAACGCAGTGTTGTTAGACGGGCCGGATTTCTGGCGCATGCGCGTCCAATGTAGCTTCAGTAACATACCGGTCACTAGTAAATAGGAGATCATTAGT
>NW_017293612.1:0-483 GCF_001594075.2 Trachymyrmex cornetzi
CGCTATTTGATTTGGCCGATTTCTACGTTCTGGCTCTTAATCAACGACTCCTAGATCGTGTACTGCCTATCCAAATTTCTTACCTCAGCTTCTGTTATTGCGTCAGTAAATACGACCATATGTCTCCGTATTACCAGAGATCCGGCTGGTTTAGAATGTAGCAACATTTTATTCTGCTCCTATGCTGTCTAGTTTTTCCTCTCCTGCGCTCCAATGCTCCCTTGTATATGCGTTTCCTCTTTCGATTGAACTCTGAGCTTCATTTCATTTTTAACCCCTTGTAAACAGGTATCAAAGTTACTTATCCTTCCCATTCATCGTTACACTAAGTTCTGTGCTATTTTATCCTACCTCAGTCAAATATTGTAATTCACTTACTGTATTAATAAAAACATCTCCCTCTTTGTCCTGCTTTCGATTTGTTGCCTCGCGTTTCATCGCGTCACTCACAGTATTTAAACGAGACTGACATAACTGATATAT
>NW_017293613.1:0-483 GCF_001594075.2 Trachymyrmex cornetzi
AAGAAATGGTAAAAAATATATTGATTTCGAAATTTTTGATCATTCTCAGCGTAGGCTCTACTTCACAAACACGTATTAATGCGTATACTTCAATCCAGGAAAAGGATTTTCGAATCCGTGAAAGAGAAAAAGAGTATTCGTTGTTATACAAAAATTATACGTGTTTAAGTCGGTAATACAGACGTCTTTAGGATCCCCTTAAATAATATATTTACAGTACCTAATATAACTTTTAATAAATAATTAATTATTTATAATTTTACCGTTCCGTAAATAATACGGCCAAGCATTGTCAATTTTTCTATTACACTGTTGTAATTAATAATTAATAGCGTTACCAAGTTTGCGTGTTCGAATCTTATTGTAGAGTAAGTCGGGGGAATACGCCATACTTAAGCGAAATTAGATTTTTTCTCAAAGAGTAATTATTTGTTCAATTTAAAATAACTTTACATACTGATCTTTTTCTTCCATCTTTTATCT
>NW_017293614.1:0-483 GCF_001594075.2 Trachymyrmex cornetzi
GTGAGTAACTGTTTCATGGTGTAGTAGTACAAACAGTCGCGAACTCGTCTATTTGTGCTACGCGTTATTTGTGCTGTTCCCGGTCGGCACCCAGCAATGGCGTCCTTCCGGTTTTACGTCTTGACTCTTATTATAGGGACTCTACAGAAAATGTGACTTTAGCGCCATCACGCTTTGCGGGAAAAGTTAGAAGTATTGATTGTCACGTGGTCACAGGTCACACGTGTGTACCTACTCCATACATACTACTACATACACACATACGTGTCACCTGTGACAACGTCACAGTCAAACTTCTAACTTATCACGCAAGGCGTGATGAAACTAAAGTCGGATGTTTTGGATTTTCCACAGATTTTCCTACACCGTGTTTCGAGACCTCTGTTAAGCTAGCCCCCTCACCAGCGAAAAATGAATTCTTACATATACCAAAATTAAGTGCTAATTAGGTGCTAATTAGGTGCCGAAGTGCGAAATTAGGTG
>NW_017293615.1:0-483 GCF_001594075.2 Trachymyrmex cornetzi
CCGGCCCCCGTGGCAAACGTTTTCATGCCACGGGGGGCGACCCTCACCCCCTTTTCTTCACCCCAACGGGAAATTCGCCCGCGCAACGGAACGCTTAACGTCGCGCGGACGAACCCCCGAACCCGGATCAGGAGTACTCTCGGTGCTATGGGCAATAATGCCCTGAGAGTACCCTGAGAGTGTCCTGCCCGCGGACAGGACACTACTTCCGCGAAAAATTTCCCGGCCCCGCCGTGAAATACGTCCACGCGGCCCGGGAAACAGGGCCTCTGGTTTCTCAGGGCCCCTCTCCGGGAGGCATGGGTCCACCGCAGAAACCTCTGCGGGTCCCCATCGCTTCCCCCACGGCTATCAGACAGGACCCCGTCCGCCCCCGACGGCACGGAGTCCTGCCCTCCAACCGCGTCTCCATCAGTGACGCCCAGTGTGCAATGGGCAGTCGTTTATGAAAAACGACCACCCACTGGGCAAACCTGATGGTGA
>NW_017293616.1:0-483 GCF_001594075.2 Trachymyrmex cornetzi
TATTGAACAAGCATATAGTCTTTTAAAAGGGAGATTCCGCAGACTGTAATTTTTAAATAGGTTTCTTATGAACGAGATGCAAACTGTAGTTATTACATGCTGTATTTTGCATAATATTTGTATTATACACAATTATACATATGAATTCGATGATTATGAAGAAGAAAATCAACAAAATGATGAACAGGCAGACAGAGGAAATGCTTTGATTGCATCCGACGGTGCAGCTGACAAGAGAAAAGAAATAGTGGACTTTTTGTATCTCGGTAGATAAATACAATGAACTACGTTTATTAGAAACCGACGGCAAACTCGTAAATTGCGACAGTTTAAATTGTATCCTTTTAAATGTAACTATAAATAAAAATGTTTGCGTAATTTCGACTCCCCTTTTATTTTTAATTGAATAGATTTATTTCAAAAAATAATAATTAACATTTCTGTGAGACTCTCTGTATTACATATAAAATATATTATCATATT
>NW_017293617.1:0-483 GCF_001594075.2 Trachymyrmex cornetzi
ATATAAAATTATATATAATTATATAAAAAATTGACATTTTATATACAATTATATATAATTATTTATAAAATATGTCTATGTATATATAATATTTTTTTCCGGGTAGATATTAAATAATGAAGAACAAAACTCAGGCATCATGTTGACAAATTTCATCTATTATTTGAATTGTATTTATAATAAATAGAAAATATCAAATTGATTTTTAATGTATTTGTGAAAACATATCATATGTTAAGACTGATTTTAACTGAAATGCAACTATAAAAACGTATACTTAAATTTTATATATTACATTTCTGCCGTATTTCTTATTTGCCTTATTATAATATAATCTAATTTTATCAAATATAGGGTAATTCCGGTATATACGCACCTATCAAAAACTTAATTTATTAAGTATTATTCACTATGTTTAAAATAAATGAACTATATCAGTAAAAACTTTGTACTGTCTACACTACTATGAAAAAAATATTAGAA
>NW_017293618.1:0-484 GCF_001594075.2 Trachymyrmex cornetzi
TTCGAAATCCTGTAGCGCTGGTGCAAAAAAGTTCTGTAACATGAGAATATACCGCTCTGTATTCACTGTAACAGCATTTCCTCGGCTATCTTCAAAAAAGTATGGACCAATAATGCCTCTTGCTGACAAAGCTGCCCATACAGTAACCTTCGGTGAATGCAGAGGTTTCTGATGCTTCAATTTAGGATTAGTGTCACTCCAATACCTGCAATTTTGCCTATTCACATGCCCATTTAGATGGAAGTGTGCTTCGTCTGAGAAAAAAATGTTGGTAAAGCTTGTGAACCTCTGTAACATTTCGTTTGCAAATTGAAGCCTGTGAGCGGGATCTTGAGGCTTTAATTCCTGTACCATTTGGATTTTGTACGGATGCAAATGTAAATCTTTGTGAAGAATACGATTCAAAGATGATCTGGACACACCTAAGGCGTTAGACCGCTTCCGAGTAGAAAGTCCAGGATTTTCAGAAATAGACGCTCTTACA
>NW_017293619.1:0-484 GCF_001594075.2 Trachymyrmex cornetzi
CAAAAATTTTGAAAAATGATGTTTCTTTTCTACGATATAAAACAAAGATTTGAACTCTCATCCTACCTTCCCCCTGCATGGATCCAGAAAGTGTACGCCCCTGAAGCAGGGGGGAGGGGGGTGAGAGTCGGAGATGAGATTCGTGCGCCCCTGAAGCAGCTGGGAGGGAGGGTGAGAGTCGTTCGCCCCTGAAAGTCAAAACCTATGTAGAATTAGTATTTAATATTGCATATATAACAAAAATAATACGTTATTTTTCAAATTTCTTTTGTTAATAACTTTTTAACGATGGACGAGCGACGGCTAAACCTTGTTGGAGGTTACTAAGGGTCATGACCTTGACAACATATGTCAAGGTCAAAGTCGTAGGAGCGGGGTCCCCTATTCGAACGAATTACACCAATATTTAATGTTGACATTGAGTATGTATTGTGACGTGACATTTTGTCCGTCACTGTGCGGACTTGTCGACGGCGGACTCGCG
>NW_017293620.1:0-484 GCF_001594075.2 Trachymyrmex cornetzi
CAACTCGTCATACTAACTTGTATGTTAATTATACAACACGCGGTGCAATATAATAATTTTACTCTCCTTACGTAAAACATAAATTCGACAATTTTCTATTATAAAATCTAATATTTCTAGATTTATAGAATATATAAACATATTACTGATTTGCTACATAACTCGAAAACAAAATTTTTCCGAACATAAGTTTGAATACGTCGAATCATTAAAACTTTGTAATATTAGTTTAAAACGAAATTTTGGTGTAATAATAATTTGTTACAGAGGAATAAAAGTATATCGTTTTAAAATATTTTGTTTTTCTTTTTTTTTCATTCTCCTTTTGCAAGCAACTGAAAAATATTTGATATATTTTAGTTGCTTGAAAAAGGAGAATATTTTTTTAATTACATCGCTATTGAGAAGCAAGTAGGCGATTTAAATAAAATCCGAAAAATCAAAGTTGCATTTTTGTAGGTACTTCTTGCTTCTTCAACTTTTT
>NW_017293621.1:0-484 GCF_001594075.2 Trachymyrmex cornetzi
AGAAAGGAATGCAAGATTTTAGTTTTAAAAGAACCAAAAATTAGATTTTCCAGATGTCTATCAAGAATTGAATTTTAATGATTTTTATGAGTTTTTTGAATTTTCATTTTTTGGAAAATCGCTATCCGAAAAGTTTTGTGCAAGATTTTTTTTACGAATAATTCAAGTCAGTTAGTTTTTTTGGTTAACTTTTTGTGGGATTGCAAAACTTGAGGTAAATTTTTGAGAATTTTTTTATTTTTTTAAAAAGAGGCTTTAGTGCCTAGTATATTTTTTTATGTTATTTGGGTAAGTTTGTATTTTCAGAAAAGTTGAAAACATCTTTTGCTAGTTCTAAGATTCGGTAATTTCATATTTTTGTAAATATTTAGGGTTAAAATTTTAATGAGTTTTATACTTTTATTTAGTTAATTTGCCTTTACTTTTAGGATATTTTAATTAGGTAGTGAGTCCCTACTATTTTTAATTATTATTTTTTAGTAGT
>NW_017293622.1:0-484 GCF_001594075.2 Trachymyrmex cornetzi
CAGCGGCGGCATCCGGCGGGATGTTCTGCCGGGTACAATGCATTTGTGGGGTGCATTGTTACATACATACTACGTATATAGTCCCATAAATTGCACGCTGAAATGATTTTTTGGTCTTGAAACGTAAACTGTAATATGTCACTCAGCATTATTAAGATTGTTCTAAGAAGTGAAAAAGCATCAAATTGTTAAATTGCTAGTCAATTTAATTCGTGATATTACTGCGGTAGTTTGGTAGAGTTTGCGTTTCATACTACGTATATAGTAAGTATATAAATTCACACAGATTCACACAAGCAATTAAGATCCAGCTAGACCGTTTAAGGCATTGATTTCTATAAATTGTGTTTCTCACATATACAATCCTTAAGTTATAATATTGTTTACTGATTGATGATTCTACATACAATGACTCTACATACAATGACTCTATATGCGATAATCATACTGCATCTACTTCTTTTTTACCTCAAGATATTCGACC
>NW_017293623.1:0-485 GCF_001594075.2 Trachymyrmex cornetzi
CTATAAAATATAATAATCTTATTTTAAATGAGATATCAAGCTTAGAATAAGTTGTTTAAATCTCAACTAGAATAAAAAAATAGTTCAAAGTCATTTTCAATCAAATCATATTATGAAGTTGTATGAGAAAAAAGCATGACATTCGAACTTCTTCTTTCTGTAAATAAATGTAATGTAATATTAGACATTTTTATGTAAACTCATATTCAACATTTTGATTTCGATATAAATTGGGATTTATCTACGTTTACAGGAATCCAACAGTGGGGGCAAAAATGTCTTATCGCACCATTAGAAGTTTTTTGTACCGAGAACAAGTACGTCACAGACCAGAAACACCGCGATCTATTACCGATTTTGAGATGGCCATAAGAAATTATCGTCCAGTCCGATGTATTTACAAGGGCACTGCAATATCTGACGACGGCTACAGAGCAATAATATTTACGAGTGATCATTTATTCAATTATATGTCAACAGCCACG
>NW_017293624.1:0-485 GCF_001594075.2 Trachymyrmex cornetzi
AATCGTTCAATAAAATAAAGAAAGAACTCACCTCTTATCCAGTGCTGCATTTTTACGACCCTTCCGCGGTCACCGAATTGCATACAGACGCGAGCTCCATAGGCTTAGGCGCGATTCTTTTCCAGAAGCAATCGAATGGTCGTTTTGCTCCGATCGCGTACTTCAGTCAAGCCGTGAATAAGGCAGAAGCCAATTATCACAGCTTCGAGTTGGAGATGCTCGCGATAGTCAGAGCCATTGAGCGTTTTCATTTTTATTTATACGGGATCGAGTTCACTGTCGTTACGGACTGCAATGCTCTAGTATACGCTATCAATAAAGCTAATTTAAATCCGCGTATAGCTAGATGGACATTGAGATTACAGGATTACACTTTTAAAGTTGCACACCGAGCAGGCAAAAATATGGCTCACGTTGATGCCCTGAGCAGGCAAGTACTGCTCGTAGAGTCTTTGCCCTTAGAAAGGGAGTTAGAATTTAGGCAG
>NW_017293625.1:0-485 GCF_001594075.2 Trachymyrmex cornetzi
TCCAGCGATGGTCCACTACCACCGACACCATCGACTTCGAATATATACACTTCAACTTCAACTTCTGAAGTTCAAAGTATTTTTAAAATTCACATGAAATTGAACTTCGTTTGTCATTATTGCAAAACTTATAAAAAATTAATAGAAAATCTGAAATCATAATTACTGTAGGTCTATAATCTGTAAATAAAGTGTTTCCATTTGTACATATTATTATATATTTAATTAAATAATTATTTATTTTTCATAATTACATACGTATATTGTGGCCATAATATTAGGATATACTCTTATTTAACATTATTTTCTATAATTAACTATATTAGATTCAACTAGGAAGAGAAAGGTCGAGAGCATATTAGAAAATTTCATAGTCAATATTCGTGAGGAAAGAGAGATTGTAAAAAAACAACGGATCGAGGATAATGAAATTCGTCAACAAAGTCGAGAAGCGAAATACGATGAAGAAAGACGTGATCGTTTGA
>NW_017293626.1:0-486 GCF_001594075.2 Trachymyrmex cornetzi
GCCCTTTGCAAGTGTCATCGTCATCGGACATAATAACACCGGGATCGAGACGTCGGATACCACTAATACAGGGCGACAGCCCTTTGCAAGTGTCATCGTCACGGGACATAACACCGGGATCGAAACGTCGGACACCACGAATACAGGATGATGATAGCCCTAGCACAAGTATTCCATGTATGGGACAACGTACGCCCGTAGTGAGATCGACGCGTTTCGAATTTCCAGCACGTCGACTTTTCGAACAAAGTATAGCGGTATCCCCTGGCATACGTGCGAATAGTAAGCTCATCGCGTCGAAACGTAGGACGACTTTTGCTGCTCGGTCGACGCGAAAGTCTTTATTTGGTAAACGGCCGATGGATACGTCAGTCTTTTACGGAACTGCGTCAAAGAGGCTTTTCGGGAATTGGAACGTCGCTAGTCCATCGGGAATATCTCGACCATCGATCATTGAGACGGACGAGGAAAGTCCTCCGCGAGTTC
>NW_017293627.1:0-486 GCF_001594075.2 Trachymyrmex cornetzi
AATTGTACCTATGCACTGTTTCTTTTACTCTTGATCCGGTTAAAGTACTACTAAAAACATCATCGAGCTGCATGATTATGTCAGCTCCAGTTGCATTTTGAATTTGAATAGAATGTTCGGGTGTCAATATACATTCAGATTCTTATTGTAAATGTTATTATAGGTCGATTAAATTATGTACAAGTTATGTTTGAATGTATTTAAAAATATATTCTGTGTCTATATATATATAGTACCGTTGTACGGCGATTTAAATTTTACATCTGTTATTTCAGCTAATTATAATAATGAAATCATTTGGAAATCACCTGAGTCTGTTAATAAAGCCCTTTTCCAATTCATAAACTTGTACAAACCTTGTACTACAATCATTTATAAAGATACAAGTATATTGTAAGAAATAAAAAAAAGAAATTATATATGTACATATATATATGTATATATACTTAAAAGTACGTTTTGTTTTGACTGTTCAACTTTTCCCGC
>NW_017293628.1:0-486 GCF_001594075.2 Trachymyrmex cornetzi
AAATTAATTCTATGAAACCGAGGATGGCATAAACGGATAATTCGATCAACCACGCCATATATATAACACCCCTCTTGTGACAAACCGGATGGTGTGAGCTAAAATTCAAGAATCTACCGGAATAGGTATAAATTATAAGTTAACTGAGCGTCAATATGTATTATCCAAATGGAAGTCAGTGCCGTAACGACCCTTGAAAATTGTAAACTGCGCGCTAACGTTCATACAGAAAAACAATGCTGTAAGTCATATCTATTAACTATACAAAACCTAAAGGCAGATTCCCAATGTCGTTATTTAAAGTTCTTTAATATGCTCACATACGAATGGTGCAGAAATTCTGTGTCAGATTGTAAATTTAACCCGTTTGTTTGTAATTGAATGTACACCATTTCAGATATGAGTCTTCTGCCCAAAAATCTTTCCTTGTTCAAAATCTGTACATTATCCTATTGAAAATCATGGTTGTGTTCCAACCTATGTTGT
>NW_017293629.1:0-487 GCF_001594075.2 Trachymyrmex cornetzi
CGTGCAACGGAACGTAGCCATAGTAGCGCGCCAATGATATCAGCCAATCACAGAGACATGACGCCGTAACAGCGCTGCTTTCCTGTCGAGCTTAGAGTCCCTATAATGAGAGTCAAGACATGGTCGTCTCTGATTGGACGCCGCCATTTGTAGGCCTCTTATTTCGATGTTGTAGTGAAACTGTGAATTGATGTGAGCAACTGTTATGGTGTAGTAGTCCAAAAAAGCGCAAACGCAAAATTGGACTGTCACCATGGCACGGTGTGTGCTATTTGTGGAGCGAGATCAACACAAGGGATCAAGACATTAATGTTCCCTAAAGATGACAGGAGACTGATTATGAATGATGCACTTTGACCACTCACCCAACACGCTTCGCCGAAAGTCTGTTTTAAGAAACTTGTATATAAACTGCAACTTGAGAGTGCACTTTATTTCTGTAATTTTTATAATATATTATGTTGTCATTTTATTGTTATGTAATCAT
>NW_017293631.1:0-488 GCF_001594075.2 Trachymyrmex cornetzi
TCTTATTTCAGGTATCCCGCGTACATGTCAGTCGTTAACGATAGAGTTCCTTTGGTTTCCTGTCCAGCAGGTAAGTATGTATATAAATTTAAACGTTTTTCTTTCAGGTACATTTCATCCCGGATAAGTTCTTCCAGTCCTCCGGCTTTGAGGTAAGTATTGGTTAATATGACTAGCTTAGCTTAGACTTATTCTACCGCACGCATTGTATAAATATATTTTTTTACTTAAATTGTCTAGCGCATCTTGTCTTTCCTTGACACCCGGTATGTAGTGATTCTCTAATTTTGGTATTGTTCTCGGTATTCGTTCCCGCTTACATTGTCGTTTCGCGTCTTTCGATTTCGCAATTTTTTTGTCGCGCCACCTGTGTTTTATGAACACCCGATATATTACAAAATTATTTCCAACGTTAATTGCTTTGAGCTTTCGCCCTGAAATGCTTGACATTTTGATTTTTTTAATACCTTATATTTCACTGCTGATAA
>NW_017293632.1:0-488 GCF_001594075.2 Trachymyrmex cornetzi
TTTGAACAATATTTAAGTAAAAATTGATCGAAAAATGTTCAACACAATTAAATGAAAAAAGTCATCAAGATGAGTCTCTTAAGATGCCTAATAATATTTTTGTGTGAATTTCTAAATTTCAGACAAACTGGATTTTTTTCTTTAAACTACTAACAAAGAACATTTTCTTAATAATCTTTATCCTATTCTTTTTTTCGATACATATATATATTAACCTTACAAATACAGTCTAAAGATATTAAATTAAAGTACACGTACACACAAGAAAGTACACGTAAGAATTAATTAGTAGTTTTTACATACTTATAAATTTTTGTGTACTTTTGTATACAAAAAAGTGTAAAAGCGATTAAGTCAGACACGAACGACTCATTGTTTGTAGTAAAGGATCGGAAAATCGTCGTGTATATTAAGTGGGGTTAAAATGATTAAAATTCCTATCGGTCACCTTCTCCAATCCGGATAATAATCGTTTTGGCATATGAAGC
>NW_017293633.1:0-488 GCF_001594075.2 Trachymyrmex cornetzi
GTCTATTAATAATATTTATTCCGTTTACTTGTAAACGGATTGTATAAAATATAGCCAATGTTGACGGTCAATTAATGTTCACTGTAAGTATTATAATTAATATCATGCTTATATATGTCGACGATATATACTAATAACTTTTTTCTCTAATTTGCATTTCATAAATTCACGTTTCATATAAAAAAAGATCATAGCATTCTTTTGTAGATAGAGAGATAGATAAATAGATATAGATAGATAGATATATAGATAGATAGATAGATAGAGAGAGAGAGAGAAAGAAAGAGAGCGAGAATCGATATTTTAATATAAAGTATCATTATGTAAATAAAGTAACGTAAAGAGATCGTGAAAAATTGCATAGGAAATACTTTGTATGTCTTAATGTGTATTTTAAAAATAATCCTCGTCATATATCGTATATGCACAGGGTGTCCCAAAATAATCGCCAAATATTTCATGGGTAGGTTTTAATCAACTTTTTAGTA
>NW_017293634.1:0-488 GCF_001594075.2 Trachymyrmex cornetzi
TTTATCTATTTACTTATTAAAGATATTTATTTTAATAATTGTTTTACACGACTATACGCTTCGAGTAAAAATAAGTACCAAAACTCATTTCGAATTTTATCTCATCAATAAGAAAATAAAAAGTCAAAATGATTTATAAATATCAAATATTTTACAAAACATATTTATTTATTAAATATAAACTGCATTTTCGAACATAAATTTAAAAAAATTGTTTAATGCGTCTGAAGTTCATTTTAAATTTGTATAAAATAGAGAATATAATTTTATATTCTCGAACTATGAACCGGCGAGCTACGAATTACACATCGCTGCTACATCCGATATATAATTATGCGTATACTATAAAAATAATTAATACTAATTAATAGATTTTATTCGGACCAACAGGAAATTAAATACTAGGTATAATATATAAGTATATAATAAGCATATTCGGGCCTATGACGGTCAAAGCTAGATCTTTTTTGCCTAAATAATTCCCAGTG
>NW_017293635.1:0-488 GCF_001594075.2 Trachymyrmex cornetzi
TGTCAATTGATTTGAATTTATTAGGAATCAGCGCTATACATTTTATTAACTAATTAAATGTGCGAGGTTAACTAACGTCTGTATCTTTAAAATTCATTCAAAGTGTAACACCGTATGAATTGCTTTATGGCTTTCATAGTAGGTATAGTAAATAGCATAAATGCTATTATTCCTACATATCGATTATTGCGAAGAATATTACTAAGGCTTTGATAGTCTAAAGGTAGTCTTAGGACACTCGTACGGAATGTCAGAGATTCAGGTTCGATTCTCGGCCGAGGTTATATTTTTTACAATAAATTTATTTACAATTTTTCAGTACATTAACATCTTTTTCATAGGACGTCTAATTGAGCATTAAAATTATTAAATTGTTTGTCAATTTAAGTTGTGATATTATTGTAATAGTTTAAGGAGGTTCTTGTGTTTGATGAAATATAAAACAAGTCTATAATATGTAATACAAATTATTTTAATATTAGTTATTA
>NW_017293636.1:0-489 GCF_001594075.2 Trachymyrmex cornetzi
GCGCTCCGCGCCTACCTGCTCTCGGCCGTCACAAATACTTTGAATAGGAATTTATCCTTTTGGAAATCTATTCTTGGATAGATTATCTATCGATTTAAGCAATAAAAAAATCGATTTTTTGACCTTGTAAAGCAGACTACCCCCTTAATTTAGTAACATAGTAATTTGATGCTCATAGGTATCTCAGAAGAATCTTAATGATGATTTCCCTCTCTCTTTCGACTATAATTACTTAATTCTTACGACCTAAGTTAACAGTTTACGGCTATTATAAACCAACCCTTGATTTTCTGATTGTGTATTCACATGTATAAGATTCTTTGTTTATACTACTTTTTATGTATGTAATATCATTTTTCTCACTTGACTTGCATAGTTACCATTAAAATAAACATACCGTAGAGTTAAAGCGAGACGGTGTTCGGGTGTCAATGACTTCTTTTGGTCAATAATGATCTAACCATTTCCAATAATTGGTTAAAAATACAT
>NW_017293637.1:0-489 GCF_001594075.2 Trachymyrmex cornetzi
ATTTTCAGAAAACGAGAAAGAAAGAAACTACGCACTTTAATAAAAATAACAATACGTCAATTAATAGGATGTAAAATATGTAACAAAATTGCTTAATAATTGCTAAAAACGTTAAACAAATGCATTTTGTTTGTTTCCAGTTAAAAAAATAATGCACTCGAAATGTCTATGTTTTTTTCAGCATATAAATTAGTGATGAAAAAATGCTATCTGAACATCTCAGAGTAGCTTATAATATTATTCAACACTGAACACTATGTTAATCTCTAACTAAAAAAAGTGAAATTTTGGACAAAACATATTTTGAAAGTCTGTTACTCATATATTTGAGACAAAAATGTTAATTTTAACATTTTTTACATGCCCAAAAAAGTTCACTATACGTCTTTAAATTAAAAATAACATTTTATTTTTGACAATGTATATTATATATATCGATTAACTATAAAAACGTGAAATCGATAGATACCGAATATCTCTTTTTCGGTA
>NW_017293638.1:0-489 GCF_001594075.2 Trachymyrmex cornetzi
TAAAATATTTTTTATCATTTTCATGCAATAAACGTCTATTTTCTATTAAAAAATTCCGGTTTCGTATTTACATACTTGGTAGATAGGAGGATTCTAACCCAGGAGGTGAGGGGCGGAGGGTACCCGCCGGGGAGTCCGCGAGGAGCGGAGGGGACGTTACTAGGCGAGAGTGACGTTACAGGGGGAAAGGGAGGGGGTGACATCACAGGGGAGGGGATGACGTCACAAGCAGTGACGTCACAGAGTGAGGGGATGGCGTCACTGTGTGAGGGGATGACGTCGCAGGAAAGAGAATGACGTCACATAGTGAAGGGTGTGACATCAAGGGGAGGAGAATAACATCACAGGATATGCAAGGATAATGTCGCGGGAAATTCGCGTGGGGAGAGAAGGGAATTACGAGGCCTGAGTTACGGAAGTGTGGTATATCGTTACCGCGGTGCATTATCGGATAACGTCACGCGGGGTCAGTATCCGCCGGGCCGGGCG
>NW_017293639.1:0-489 GCF_001594075.2 Trachymyrmex cornetzi
TATAATCTATCGCATGCTCATTTTTCACGTACGCTGACTGTGTTTGTTTGCATTTTAAAAACATGAAATAAAGTTTTTTAATTACAATATATATTCATTAAAATTAATATTTTAATATTGTTTATAATATATTAATATAATAAAATTAATATTAATTTTGTGCATAAATAATTTTACTTTAATAAAAGTTTTTTTTAAATCGAGAATAATATTAATCGAAAATTCCAATTCAAGATAATAAAGTTAATTGTAATTTAAGTTAAAGTTAATTTTAGTATAAGTTAAAATTAATTTTAATCCAAGTTAAAATTAATTTTAATTTTAACCAAAATATAATATGATTTAAATTAAAAGTACTTTTAATCGAAATCAAAATCAATTTCAATTTAAGTCAATATAAATATTAATTAAAACCAATTTGAAGCCAAATTGAAGTCAATTTCAATTTAAGTCAAAATAACTCTTAATTAAAGTCAAAATCAATATTAA
>NW_017293641.1:0-490 GCF_001594075.2 Trachymyrmex cornetzi
TAATTGTGTAATAAATTGCGATCAAGGTGGACTTTTCCCAGTAGCCCAAATGATTACAGAAAGTAGACGAGTACCAGCAAGTAGCGCATCTGTAGAAGCAGATTTTAATATAATAAAAAAATGTTCTTTTCAAAAATGAAGAAATTCCAGTGAGAGCTGATGAATTTATTTTAAAACATGTAAATTTTTTGAGTGGACGTATTAAACTTGCACAATCCAAGCATTTATCACAAAAAGATAAAATGAAAGAAGGTGAAATGGAAGAGGATAAAGCGGAAGAGTCAAATCGCGAAATAAGTAATGATACAGTCAGGCCCGGATTAAGGGGGGGGCTAGGGGGGGCTGTAGCCCCAGTCCCCACGGAAATAGGGGCCCCCGTTACATTAAGGACAAAATTTTAACTTTTTGATTAAAATTAAAACCAAAGTCATTCGAAATTATTTTTAATCTTAAAAAAAATTAGTTTTTATTCTCTTAATATATAGTAATA
>NW_017293642.1:0-490 GCF_001594075.2 Trachymyrmex cornetzi
ATAAAACAATTTCTGTGTCGAAACGTTTGTTGATTATTTTTATTTTTATGTTTTAAATTAAACGTTCTTTATTATATAACTGGCTTTTAGCCCTTCAATTGTTTTATTTTGGTTATATATTTCAAGTTACATATAATATCTTACGTGATGAATTTCTACTGCTCATACTCTCTTCCTGACTATAATTTGTGCTGTCGTCATCGTCCAAACTATCGTTACTTATAATGTTCGTTGTTGTTCTGAAATTGTAAGAAATTGGTTAATCGAATTCTTATACGTGTGTGTATGTATATACACTATTTTTACGATACTTAATTATTTCTATTATGCGCAATATATACATACTTGCTTTGCAAACATACGTCTCCAAGAAACTCCATCCTGTCCATGTGGATCCACTTCATTTTCTTACGAGCTCCTGAGCCACTTGCCATTTCTGATTCCTTTTTATTTTTACGATATGTGTCTGACAGCGATTTCCATTTTTTTT
>NW_017293643.1:0-490 GCF_001594075.2 Trachymyrmex cornetzi
TAATCCAAATTTTTCACCCAATTGTAATAAGAATTTAACCTCATTTGGAACGTCACAGTTACTCAAATTCACTAACCATTTATCGTGTAATGTGTCTAAAGAGACACTATCCTTGAATAGGTCAGGTTTGATAGATATGCTCTCAGAGTCAAAGTCAGTTTCACCAAAATGTAAAAAAAAATACTTATTAACATATGTAAAAGAACGTACTTTGGCATTTATCACAGCAGATAAAATTAAGATAGGTACCAGTCTTCCTCTACAAGTTAAAATAAGCAGACATCCTCAAGTAAACGTTCAGTAATACTTGTAGCAACAAATAAAATATTATTATAAAACAACTTGCAACGTCGCAACTTTGCGCTATGTCTTTTGTACTTGACCCTTAGTGCCCCTTGGATTGTTCTATTACTATTTGATTTGTGGAGTCTTCTATATTTTCTTGGAAACATGAGTTTTAGATTTATAGTAAGTCCCTAGAATGATTTTT
>NW_017293644.1:0-491 GCF_001594075.2 Trachymyrmex cornetzi
GTCGGAACTTGACCGAAACATTTATTTTTCTTTTTTTATTTTGATTTTTATTTTTAAATGTACGACCTTTGTGAATGACATCTCGCGTCATGAGTGTGTGCTCATTTCTATTCATATATGTTTATCACTGAACTTTCACGTTGTTTGACCGTATATTTGTTATTGCACTCACAACAACAATAAATTGTCATAACTAGTAAATGACGATCTCATTAAAAATCTCCTCCTGGACGTAACAGTTTGGAAGCAGTCGGGAGTCTTTTTTTAAAATAATTATTAGTTTATTAATTTAAATTTAATTTTATATATATTTTTAATTCAATTAAAAAAATTTTTTTTAATTTAACTTTATATTTTTTATTTTTTTTTAGTTATTTTCTATTAAAGGAGCTAATAAGGAGCATACAGCCACAACGCCAGTTATAGTAAAGTAGCAAAAATATATTCAATTTAAATCAAGTAAACGTTTCGGTCACTATCTGACCATCATC
>NW_017293645.1:0-491 GCF_001594075.2 Trachymyrmex cornetzi
TCCCTCATTTTCTTCCCTTATTCTTCCTCCTTCTCTCCCTGTTCTCGCATTAAAATCCCTTCCTGTTTTTACACCCTCTTCTTTTCCCTCCATCCATTTCGCTAGATTTTCCAACTTTCTTTCCATATTCATATTCACATATATCCCCAACACCCTATTTCTACCTATTTTCAGCCTATCCATCATCATCCCCTTTATTTCTTTCTTCTCCCCCTCCCCCTCATACAAATCCCTTTTAATACCCATCACCGTTCCCCCCATTGTCTTTCCTTTTTTGTTACTCTTTTTTGCGGCCTGCATCCTGCATACATATCCATCCGGTAGTTTCTCTCTTATATAATTCTATCCCTTCTACTCCACCCATGTTTCCATTAACACCATCCCATCTTTTCAAACTTGCCCAAAAGTAATACTGTCTTGTCCGGAATAATCTAAGTTGGTAGTATTACTAGCCTTGTGATGTTTCTTCTAGTTAGTGTTTTTTGTTCACC
>NW_017293646.1:0-491 GCF_001594075.2 Trachymyrmex cornetzi
TCTTTCTTAAAAATTACACGGTCAATCGGTTTGAAATTTTAACATAGTATTAGTTTCGTTTTAAATAATATTCTGTGTAATTTTTAGATAGATCGAAGCGTTTTGATTTTTCAATCGTACCTCCTTAATCTACAATTTCATGTACAATTGTTTGAATAAAAAATTATGTTCCGTATTTATACCTCATTTTTATCGTTAAATGTATTCATTCATTTTTGAAATTCTATAATAGATGTATTGTGAACTGTATGCTAAATGCGTATGTTTATCGATAAATTAAATTTCAAATAAGAAAAATCCTATATTCTCGGTCAAAGCAGATTTTAGTGCTTAAATACATATAATTAACAATAACACAATTTGAAACCACAATATATAGTTATGTACTCCTTTAAATTACTAACAATAAAAATAATAATTGTAATATAAAAAAGGCTGTAGGAGTCAACGCTGGTTATAATTAGCGATAAATTAAATAATGATCAAATATA
>NW_017293647.1:0-491 GCF_001594075.2 Trachymyrmex cornetzi
AAAGGTAAATATATAATCCTTTAAAATAAGTATTAATATTTGTTATAAAAACAAATAGTGATTATTCAGAAGACGGATCCCATCTTAAATAAATGAAATTATACTTATTCGACGCGTTTTTCTATGAAACCAAAAAATCTGGCAGTAAAATTTTCCGGTTTAGAAACAAAATTATTTATTAGAAACGAAATTATTTTCTATAATTTTTTAATATAATTTTTGATTTGACTATAGAGAATTTAAAACAGAGAATTTATATAACCCTCTATGCCATCGATGTAGCAGATTTCCTCCAACATCAAGAAATTCATAAAAATAAAATACACAGTTTCTGTTTTAATTAAAAACAATCTTTCTTATATAATTTAAATTATAACAAAAAATGATTTTTATTAATTCATAAATATGACGACATTAAAATGAATGTAGTTACGATTATATATACAGGGTGGACCATCTGAAGTGATCCAGTCAAATATCTCGAAAACTAG
>NW_017293648.1:0-492 GCF_001594075.2 Trachymyrmex cornetzi
ATAACCAATTGCAATACGGTGAAAATTATGGTTACGTTCCGTTATTCATTGCGAGCACTAAAATTTTATAGCTCACGTTGCATATACTATAGATTTTCAATACTAGCAATGAATAACTGAACAGAGCTTTATAGGCATGGTGTTAAATCCACATCGATACTTTTTATAGTGTCATAGACGTATTTATGCTGATTGTGAGTGACAGATGAAGGTGCCTTACACCCTACATAGTTCTTAGCTTGGTAATTTCTGTAGTTGTTATTGGGATGTCCAAATAAATAATAACAAGTATTGTGCATTTATACCTTCGATAGCATCTCTTGATGCTATGAACTTGAATAATACAACTGTATTCGATACTATTTATTTGGACGGTGCAATAACGACTACAAAAACAACTGCTGCAAACCAACTAGACAGAATGTGAGCAGACACCACGTGTCATTCAGTGTAAATACGTTTACCAACATTGATTTGTATTCGTACAAAAAA
>NW_017293649.1:0-492 GCF_001594075.2 Trachymyrmex cornetzi
TACGGATTTCCATCTCATCTCCATCTAGATGATTTTAAAACCATCTAAGCGCAACATTGGTTACTGCTACTACTGTTGAATGGTTACCACAACTAATAAGTAAAGATTGAACAAGCTTCGTGCGAAAAATAACATTAACTATAGCGTTTTAACTTTTTAAGGTTGCTGCTACTAAAATTGTATGATTACTACAAACAGGTAAAAGTTACACAAGCTTCGTGCGAAGAGTAAGATTAACTATAGCATTTTAGCTAACTTTTAAAGTTAGTACTACTAAAGTTGAACAGTTTCGAGAATAATAGATAATGATTAAATAAGCTTCATGTATAGTATAACACTAAAGGGCTTCACACATGAAATGCATAACAGAGTATAAACATAATATAAGGCCGCTAAACCAATGTTATAATATTTACTACAGTATTTTAACTTTTTAAAGTTAGTACTACACTGAGAGAAAAATGTTTGGTATTTGTAACTATAATTACATAT
>NW_017293650.1:0-492 GCF_001594075.2 Trachymyrmex cornetzi
CAACACAGGCGTCTGCCGTAGTGGGGGCCCCACCTCACCCTACTATAAAACAATCGGAGGTGGAACGCGAACCACGGTCCCTCTAGAACAGTGAACCTGAGGGACCGTGCAGAAACTATGGGATTGAGTGACCGGATGGCTCCCGTGAGGGACTGATTCTGGGCGTCCGGTCTCGGGGCCTCTGGTCACGACCCCTCTAGGTGAAAATTTGGAGGGGTCACGGGAGAGAGAGTCTTTTGCTCCTTCTTCCTTGCCCCCTCGCGGGCTGCCACCTTGTCATGGTGAGGGGGTTCCCCCATTAGTCGCTTCGGCGGCCGCGGGGGTCTAAGAGCAGCCTGTACGGACTCCTAGCAATAGAAGGAATCTGTACACTGGGTCCGGCACCCCAAGGGGCCCCTTTTCGGGAGGCCCCTGGAGGACTCGTTCCGGACGGAACGGTTCCCCAATGTGCCGGTAGGGGTTGGCGGCCCCGATTTCAAACGCCCGGTGGCA
>NW_017293651.1:0-493 GCF_001594075.2 Trachymyrmex cornetzi
TATCAGTATTAACGGAAAAATTGTTGCAAAATTACAATGAATCAACAAAAACTGTATCTCAATTTAACACTATTTTTAAAGCATTTACGGAGAATTATATAAATTTAAAAAAAGAAAAGTTGGAACACAAAAAGTGTAAATTGAATTTTAAAGTTGCAAAATTGCAATTTCTCCATCCAGAATTTAAATTCATCGATAAAAATGTCTAACTTATTATCAATAATATTACAATTTAATAGTCATTGATAATATTTAAAAAAACAGTCTAAAATTTAATTTTGTTTTTGTTTTTAATTTTATTTTTAATTTTTAATAAGTAATAATAATTGATTCTTTTGTGTTTATCGTTAATTAATGTTTAATCTTTATTTATTGAAGATTACTCTTTAAATTTTGTTCCATCTATATAGTAACATAAGTATCTTTTTATTTGCTTGTGATATTGTATGTACGTCAAATATTACCAAATGTGCAATTTATTTTTTTATTGATA
>NW_017293652.1:0-493 GCF_001594075.2 Trachymyrmex cornetzi
CAAAAATATCGATTATTAATATATTCAGATATAAAACTATATTCATTCCGAATGAATAGAGATTATATCGAATATATTGCACAGCGAATAGATTAAAAAAATCTCAATTTTTTTAAAACTTACGAACGAAGATCTGTGATATTTAATCATTTGATGTAGAGAAGGCTCCGTTTATTTATAGTCCCAATTAATATTATAAACAATAAATATAAATAACTTCTTTTTTTACGTCTCAATAACTAATCACTAGCCCTTAAATATTAACTCAAAAATGTAAAATAAAAACAAAAGTTAGGAAATATAATTGGTAGAAAATGTATTTAACGATCATTTTTTTTATAAACTCGATACACCTTACTGAGCGCTCTTGTATCTAATTGACATATTTCGTTGGATCTAAAAGTACAGACCAACCAAACAAATGCAAGAACTTACTGAGCGCTCAGTCAGGCTCAGCGTAATACCGACCTACCGACTACTGAATGCACTCAAA
>NW_017293653.1:0-493 GCF_001594075.2 Trachymyrmex cornetzi
TTAGTTAAAAAAAATTAACTTACCCAGCCCTGATAAAAAATAATGAATTGAAACAACATAACTTAAGACAATGTAATTAATTTTTTGTGAACTGTAATTTTAATTTATAATTAAATATTGTTTACCGACATTGACTTTATGTGTACTTCCATATTGATATACTTGCTACGTACATTGTTTAGAGAATATAGACAGTTAATATTGTGACACGTTAAAATAAGCACGTAACTACACATTACACTAACTAATATTTAAGAACAAGAATATTTAAGATACCGTTATGTGTTTATTATTTAGAATACATGTTCAGTATTTGAAGCGACGAAAAATTGCATTTATATATATTTTTGAAAGGATTTATAATTTATTTGTAATAAAGGATTTTTTTTCTAAAGGAATTATAATTTAATTACATTTATTATTATAGATATAAAATTATTTATTACAGTATAAAATATTTATTATTATAGACATAAAAAATAGATCTGAGATA
>NW_017293654.1:0-494 GCF_001594075.2 Trachymyrmex cornetzi
CCCCCCTTCATTAAAATTAGTCAACTTCTTACAATAAATTATTTCATATTTTTTATTTTTACCCCCCTCACTCAAATATCATGAAAATATTTTATTTATAAATAAAAAAAATATTTTTATTTATTACACCGCCGCCAACTTTCCCTCCCTTCTACTTTATACCTTTTATTTTATATAATCTTCCTTTTTATCCAATATATTAAAATTAAATTAATGATCTTGATATAAGTTTATGTTTTGAAAACATATTAAAGAAATAAAAATTTCTATTAATTTTTCTATATACCTCATTTTATATCCAATCACTATATATATTAACTTATTATAATTCTTATATAAATAAATTTATCTTTCTTTCTTATTATATTATTAATTAATAATTAAAATAAAAATCTAAATAAATTTTTTAATATTAAGATATAAATTATATAATTTAAAATAAAAGGTAATATAATCTTTCAACATAAATATATTAATTCATCATATCGCATCCG
>NW_017293655.1:0-494 GCF_001594075.2 Trachymyrmex cornetzi
TTTCGCGTATGCCATTCGGTCTAAAAAACGCACCGGCAACCTTTCAAAGAATGATGGATCAAGGTTCAAAAAAAAGAAGTATACATGAAGCATTGTACGAAGACATTCCGACAGACTCACCCGATGACGAATACACCGGGGACTCCAAACAATAACACCAGCTAAAGTCATTGACCTAACACAAGAATCATTACATTACCACAGGCCTCGTGCGCCTGACAAAACAACAATTACATCGCCGGATTCCTCTATCGATCACGATTCCACAGTAAACACAAGAATACATAACGACGATACAGACGACGATAACGAACATAATCAACAAATCAATAAGCAATATTAAAGAAACGATCACTATCTATTAAACCTATTCGTTGAAATCTCCGATATTCAACAACTCGCGAAAGCCAATCTAATAAAGGCGAAACTAAAATCAAAACAATATTACGACAGACAAGCAAACATACAACATTTCTCAGCAGGAGACTACGTAT
>NW_017293656.1:0-494 GCF_001594075.2 Trachymyrmex cornetzi
TGAATTTAAAAATTGTATAAAAATTAACTATATATGTTGTAAGTTAATAACAGAATTATCGCGCTGTTACATTATTGTAATATGATGTGGTTGAAGTTTGGAGCGATCTTGGAGCGAAAATTAAAGGTGACCATACATAGAAATAACAGCCAATAGAAAATCACGCATATATACATGTGTCCAAAAATTTGCAATGTACGTCCAGTTTTAAACGAAGATCGCGGTCCGCGCGAAAACTTCCTACGCTTGCCCCAGGGAATGGAACCAAAATGTTAAAGCTCATGTGCAATGTCTGAGACTACAGACGAATAAAAAAAAATAATTGATTCAGATCTTGTCTCCGGAACTTCTCCGAATAATGGCAAACGCCCGCGCGATCACTCGCACTTCCGCTCGAAAATTTCCTACGCCTGCCCCAGGGATTGGGACCACGCGGCCCGCGTCGTCCGGCATATGTCCCGGGATGGTCCCAACCTGTCCTGCGGCCAGCACGG
>NW_017293657.1:0-494 GCF_001594075.2 Trachymyrmex cornetzi
GAATAAATGTATGTTTTTTGCATTTTAAAAAACTATGGTCATCATACCCGAGTTTACCCTATGTAATGTTTCAGTTAATGTTTTATTTAATGTACGTAATATTTTACTTAGTGTATGTAATGTTTTATTTGAAATTAAAAATCTGTTTTATCGATATCGATCAAGTTCGGCCATTATTCCTCCTAATATCCACAATAAGAGTCTCGATTGGCGATTTAATCTATTTTTAGAATAACTTTCATGAAATTTTCCGGTTTATATCGGAAACGACGTGAGTCTACACAATGAGTAGTGCTTTCTTCTGTCTTTAACGTCTCAATTATAGTTATCACGGCGAAAGCTTTCAATTTTTACGGGCACATCTCGAATGCGTTGTCAGTGGGCAATTAAGGAATTGTCCGTTTCAGTTTCGCTTTCATAAATCCTTGGTATTTTATATAGGCGTGACGTGATTCGCTCACCGACGATTAAGTTGCGAGTTAAGAAGCAATCTT
>NW_017293658.1:0-494 GCF_001594075.2 Trachymyrmex cornetzi
AATTTGCGCTCAGAAATGTCATATTTTGATCCCTGTTCAACCCGAAAGTTATCTAGGAATGTCCTTAAACGCGTGGCCATTGCCTTTATATGAGATCTTTTTCCCTTTGCTTCTGCTAGCGTTAAGGTATTCATTTTGTCTGAAACGCTAGTCTTTGTGAGATGCGACTATGTCTGTAAATGGCTGTCTCTTACTCTGATAAGATCCTGCCGAATGTTCTAGTAGCCGTTACAAAATGGCGTTACGATCACCACAGGCAACTGCGCGTGAGATAACACAAATATGACGCAATAGAATTCGTGCACTAATGCTCTTACCTTGGTTATCCTTTCAACATGAATTTTGCTGAATGTTCATACCTTTACCGTATTACTTCGTTTGAAATCGTGTGATATTATTGTTTCCTCGAGTGTTTATACGTATCCCCTTTTTGTCTCTGTAATCCATCCGTTATCTATCCTGCTTCGGAATCCGTGCTCGAAGGACCATGTATG
>NW_017293659.1:0-494 GCF_001594075.2 Trachymyrmex cornetzi
CGCGCCAACCAGTACCCCCCGCGCCTTCCCCCGCGCCTACCAGTACCCCCCGCGCTCCCCTCTAGCCTCGTGGCTTAGAACCGCCCCAGTATACCTACTTCTATTCAATCCATTTATTGGTTTATATGCAATATTAAACCCATTACTATGTGCTATCTTTTTAAATTTTTCAGATACATTGTTTACATATGGAACAACGAAACACTTTTTTGCCATGTCGTTATTATTTGTATTAATTCTATTTTCTAAGGTTTTAATTCTATTTATGATAGTTGAAAAAATGAAAGTCGAAGTCTTATTTCTGATGAAGTTCCATCTTCGTTCTATACTTTTAATAACTAAGTCAGTAGGAAGGTTAGTATACATCGATACAACGTCAAAAGATATGATGCTAAAATTGTTATTAATTGCAAATCCATTGAGTTTTTCAGCGACTTCACACACACACAAAACTGTTTTTTATATAGCTAAAATTCCTCTTATAATTCTCTTCT
>NW_017293660.1:0-494 GCF_001594075.2 Trachymyrmex cornetzi
GATGAGATATAATTTACTATTTTGTTAGTTTCGCTTGGTTTATTTCTCTAAAATTGAATTCACATAATTTGAATGCACGATACGAAACAATACACGTATAATAAATTTATTTACGGCGATGTATGTATATGTTCTAAAAGCTTCCTTTTTAATACTTTGATTTTATCGAGCAACGATCTTAATTTCTGGAATATTATTTTTCCAAAAATACAAAATTTGTATTGAAAAGAAGAAAAATAAATATGCTATTAAAGGAGTTCTCCAGCTTGAAAAGTGGAGAAAAGATACATGACTTTTCCTTCATAAATATCTCTTTTAACTTTAATATTGTCAACTACATATAAAATAATAAATAGTGAACAAAATGTAAGCAATAAATAAAAATAATGTGTTACTTAAAAATATCTTCTTTAGAATATTGATAAATAGCAATACAGAAAAAAATTGAGTCTTTTATTGTTAATTGTCTCCTCATAGAACTCTAAGAATTTTTT
>NW_017293661.1:0-495 GCF_001594075.2 Trachymyrmex cornetzi
AGATGAGTTGTCAAAAATACACGCATATTCCTCACCATATAAGCCTGAGTGAGTCTTCAAAGTAGAAATCGACATTGTTCGCACACGATTGGACAGTCAAATATGTTCAATGTCTATCGTAGAAAGATCTAATCAATATATATTATAAGATAACGTTTTCTTATGAAATACTAAAAACAATAAGAAAAGCAGCATAACAAAATTCTAATGATAAAACTCATTAAGAGGCCATATGTAAAATAGTTAAACAAGTTCATCGTTGTAAATACAAAAATTAAAGTCCGAATAATAAAAACAGCCAATAAAGTATTAAGTTGTACAATAAATTAAGCCATACACAATATATGCACTCTGATAGATAACAAAAATGTAAGATGAACATTATGTGTCAATTACAAACTAAAATTTACATTCGCTAATACGAATCGACACATAACGTTTTCGGCCCGGCCAGGTTTGCACCAACCTGGGTTGGATTAATGGCGTTTTGTGCTC
>NW_017293663.1:0-495 GCF_001594075.2 Trachymyrmex cornetzi
GCCCGCTTCCTGGGTTGGTGAGGCTGAGTCCGGAGTGGCAGGCGGAGGTTGCCTCCGGCTGCATTCGCCTCCTGAAGTCTTGCTGTCCGGAACGGTTAGCGAGACTTCTTAATCGCTCCGGAAGAAGCCTAGCCCTTCCTTTCGCCCTTAGTGGCGAAGCGGCCTCCCCTACTTCTAGGTTGGTCCATGCGGGTGCGGTTCTTCGTGGAGCTGCCCTCCCGACGCCGTCGTCTTTCGCGATCCCTGCGCCGGTCCGCTTCCATTTGCCGCTCTCCCCTCTCAGTCATCACTCTCTCTCTTTCCAGAGATGCCGGTCGTGATCTCGGCTCGTCCCCCGTCACTCT
The DNA here is from genome assembly GCF_001594075.2 of Trachymyrmex cornetzi. Classification (NCBI taxonomy): domain Eukaryota; kingdom Metazoa; phylum Arthropoda; class Insecta; order Hymenoptera; family Formicidae; genus Trachymyrmex; species Trachymyrmex cornetzi. The sequence goes on from NW_017293663.1 coordinate 345, forward strand.
CGATGGGCTGCCGAAATTCTCTGGCCTTTTGGCCACCGCCTCTGAAAAGGTGGAACGTGGGCTCCCCCACGGATCTCGTCCCCGGATGTGTTGGAGCCGGTCGTCCCAGTCGGCCCAAAATTGCTGTTGCTCCGGCGTCAGCTCGTCATCT
>NW_017293664.1:0-495 GCF_001594075.2 Trachymyrmex cornetzi
ATCACTTATTGTTCACGTGATCGGTATTTCGCGCTGTTTATGGCCGTTTTTCGGCACAGGTGATCTTTTCACCTTCACTCGCGTCTTTCGACTATCACGTGATTTTCTTACGCGCTATATTCGCTTTTTCGGCACAAAATTATCTCTTCGTATATTCGTATGTTGGTTATCCTGATACCGCTTAAATATATTGTTAAAGTGACAAGGTGAATTTCTATCCTATCACTCACCGTTTTAATTGTGTAGAATCGATACCTTATCGACCTTATCATGACTTTCGTTCTCTCACGCATCTAGCTTGCGCGTTCTTCTTCAGCTCGTCCGCTCCTGCTTCCGCCGCGTTGGTCGTCCGACCCTCGACGCGTCGTACTCCTGGAACGTTGCTTCGTCCGACTGCACTTGCTTCCGCCGTTGTTTCAGTGTCGCAGTCCAGTCACGGTCGCCATTTTCGCGTTAATATCCTACTGCCTCGGGTATCCTGTGTATCCTCCTCTG
>NW_017293665.1:0-495 GCF_001594075.2 Trachymyrmex cornetzi
AGTTTTAAGCATTAAAGATAAATTTTCACGAGCTGCTCAAACCGGCTGTTTCAGCGACAAAAAGAATTACGTGGTCAAAATTAACGAATATCAAACGCTCATTTTGATCATGTGATCCTTTTCGTCGCTAAAACAGCCGGTTAGAGCAGCTCGTGAAAATTTACCTTAAGGCTTAAAGCTCTAATGGATCCTTTCCAATTGATGACACAAGTCGACACAAGTGTCGTTCTATCTTTGTCACTCTCTGAACGTCAACAAGTATAGAACGACGCTTGTGCCGACTTGTGTCAAATTGTGTCATCAAATGGAAAGCACCCATTGTAGACCAGGGGTAAGGGGATCCTAAACCGATTACCGAACTTGATCGAGGTCGATAGTGCAGACTTTTTAAATTCCAAATTCGATAATAGTAACATCTTTGATTCATTTCTTACATTGACTGCGTTCAGCAGACTCAGCAGTTTTGCAACCGTTTTATGATTCGTCGCGCTGATT
>NW_017293666.1:0-495 GCF_001594075.2 Trachymyrmex cornetzi
TATTATAATGTTGTAATATTACCTTAATAAAAAAGATATTTTGTAAACTAATGTAATCGATTACTGTTTTTCAGATGTTTTATGTAGTATTATATAACGATTGGTGCTCAGCTATACCAAATACTTGGATAAATATGACAAATAAGCAGTTTAGATGGCCATCGAAAGACGTGAATACAAGATCAGCAATTCAAAAGAAATTAAATCCGAGTAATAGTTGGCATTTGTATGATTATCGACACTGTTTAGGACCGTTTGGTAATTATAATGAAAATATTATGCTTCAATTATGTTAGAAATATTTAGAATTAGAAATATTTATTATACCACGACTCATAAAATATCTATTCCTTTTTTTTAGAAACGTATGAAATGGCTCGTAAAATGGAAAAGGAAGCAGTTAACGTTTCTACAGATGAAGGACGATTTGAAGCATTGAGTCAAAATTCTTCGACACCCAAAAAGAGAATGATTAAAAAACCACTATTTTATGAC
>NW_017293667.1:0-496 GCF_001594075.2 Trachymyrmex cornetzi
TCAAGGTAGCGATAAGAATCGAATTTTTACGGAAATGCTTAGAGATATCAATATTTCCAGCGCATTTGAATAACATTTCATTGTTTAAATTAGTTTTTCATAATAAGACGTATAAAAACAGAGTTAACAATAAGACCACAAGTTGTATCAGATCAGTTTGTAAATTAGAAGTTAGCGATGCGTATTATTGTCATAGATTAACGAAAAGAAGGATTAAGGAGCTTAATAAGTTCATACTTAATAGGTTACCAAAGTCTATATATAAAGAATTTTTTCACACACAACAGTTAAAATTAGACAAATTTTATCTGAAGAAACATAATCTAATGATCCATAAATTTAATTGGTTATTAAAAAAACAATATCTCAATAATCTTAAAAAAATAAAACCGATTAGTTACCAATGTAATGCAGGCACATTTAACAAATTAGAAGATAAATTTAAAGACAACAATACATTACAATTGATAAAAAATAACCACTTCGAAATAAAAAT
>NW_017293668.1:0-496 GCF_001594075.2 Trachymyrmex cornetzi
CCGACGATTCGTGCTTTTGGGGCGGAAACGATCCTTATGAAGGAGTTTGATAATCACCAAGATCTTCATTCGTCCGCGACATACATTTTTATCGCGTCTACGCGCGCCTTTGGCCTTTGGCTGGATATCGTCTGCATTCTGTACATTGCACTGGTCACGCTGAGCTTCCTTATGTTGGACAACTATGGTCGCGGTTCGATGAACGGCGAATATGTAGGTTTGGCGATCACACAGAGTATCAATATCACCGGCATGTTCCAGTGGGGTATGCGCCAAAGTGCTGAGCTGGAGAACCAGATGACTTCTGTGGAGCGTATTCTTGAGTACAGGTACTCTTTACTTTGGACGTTGTATATGTATTAAGTGCACATTATCCGTATCAACTATTTTATCTTTTTAAAATATAAGTTACCTACTGTTTATCTTACATCCCTGTATTTACAATTTTTAACTCTCTGATAAATCCTTATTAAAATCAAAGTCACGTAGAATTTAG
>NW_017293669.1:0-496 GCF_001594075.2 Trachymyrmex cornetzi
TTGAAGTGTATTAAAATCGATAATTGTTGAAATTTTATTTTCAAATTACATATATTAATAGAACCCAAGTAGTACTAATGGAATCTGTAATTAAAATATTTATCTTTTTCTTGTAGTTTAGAGGGGAAGCATCATGCTAGATTTGCGAAGTTAATACGCCATATTTTCAATTTTTTGATTTTTTAAATAGAATGGCTGCGTTCAGCAGAACGTTTATTTTGCAACTGTTGGCAGTTTTCTTTGCATTAATTGGATTATACTTTTAGATCTAAAGGAATGATCCTATCTCAGCAATCATAAAACGGTTGCAAAACTGTTGTGTTCTACTGAACGTAATCTATGTCGTGCTAACTTACAAATCTTACTTTTGAGTATCCGTGAAGTTAGCATGATATTCTATTAAAATGAAAGAAGTAATGACCATGTTGGAATAAAAAAGGTGAAATATTGCGCATGATGGGGCAAGGAGGAGGTGAATTTCGATCAATCAAACGCT
>NW_017293670.1:0-496 GCF_001594075.2 Trachymyrmex cornetzi
ACCTCTCAACAACAATATACTTCCTAGAGAAACCTCTTCTCCACTACATTTACCTTCCACTAATACGTCTGTCAACGCCTGCTCGGTTTATCCAAAATCGCATATTCGCGACGCGCTAGAATTAGTACCAAAATATGATGGGCATAATATATCCATATGGCAATTCGCACGCGCTTGTAAGAGAGCCAAAGACTCAATACCTTTAATTGACGAGGCATTATTTGTAAAAATGCTCCGAAATAAACTGTCACATCACGCGTATCTTGCTATTGAAGACGAGACTCACGAGACTGTTGCGAAATTTCTAGAGTCCCTGAAGAAAACATTCGGGCCTGATAGGAGCGCAAATTATTACCGCGGATAACTTAGCATCGCATATAAAAAACAAGGAGAACATATCCTCGATTATATAGGTAGAGTGAAAGATTTAGTCACTGCCATTATAGAAGGCGACCAATCTAATCTCAATCGCAAATTAACTCACGTCGAAACGCAT
>NW_017293671.1:0-496 GCF_001594075.2 Trachymyrmex cornetzi
TCATTGTCTATAGTCTCATCAATAATTCTATCATCCACAGTTATATGGATAGTTCCATTGGTAATAACTCCATCATTAATGACAATTCCATCATTGACAGTCATGTTAAAGGCAGTTCCATTATTATGATGAATTTTATCATTGACAGTTCCATTGCTGACTATTTCCTCACTGATATTTTTCGAATTTTTTGATTTTTTCAGACTGCTATCTAAACATTGATGTTTCTTCCTCTTTTTACTCGTAATAGTTGGCAGAGCATTGGGCTTGAGAAACGTATTCTTAGATTTGTGGATTAATTTGTCTTCTTCGAAATGATTTGAACACAGTTTAGTAGCTGTGCTTAAAACATGTTCATCAATGCCACAAAAATCAAGCCACTTCTTACGAGTTTCGTCGTTTTTCGGAAATCTATTGAGAGAGAATGAACTTAATATTAAATTTTTATTATCAACAAGCATCGTACTCAGAGAGATAGAGAGAGTTATATTTCATC
>NW_017293672.1:0-497 GCF_001594075.2 Trachymyrmex cornetzi
TCGGTCTTAGAGCTGGAGTAACTCGTTGCTGTGGGGAGCCGTCCGCAGTAAGTGAGTGAAAAAACTGGCAACAGGCACTAACCTGACCCTGACCTAGGTGGAGATAGGGCACGTGGTGTCTGGCAAATATGCCTAACATAGCTTATTTATTTTATTTATATTTAAAGCAAAAGAGGGATACAGCCACCCTCTGAGAGAAAGGCGAAAGCAACACACCGCAAGTCTTGGCGAAAGCAACACGCCGCAAGTGTAGGCGAAGGCAACACGCCGCGAGTGTAAGAGAAAGCAACACGCCGCGATTTTGCAAAAGCAACACGCCGCAATAGCATTAGCGAAGCAATACGTCGCGACTATACCATATATTGCCGACTGCCCGGCAATCTGGCTGTGTACTATAGGTATAGTATACCTTAGAATTGGGTTATCATTATGTCTGGTGATAGGAAAGAGTCTTGTCTGCAGGACTGGTGAAGCGCAACTTGTTCTGAAAATGACAT
>NW_017293673.1:0-498 GCF_001594075.2 Trachymyrmex cornetzi
AATCAATACGAATCTCTTCATTTGGATTCTTACTTTGACATGAATCCTCAAATCATCAACCTGCTGGAAATTGATTCACTTTTCAGCTTTCCTCGTCATTTAAAAGGTAAGAATAGTTAAATGATATTTTAATAAATATTTGTACAAATGAACATTACTAAAGAAATAAATGAAAAAAATTTAGATGAACAAATTTTGTTCAAAATGCTTAATTTGCGATTGATTAATATATATGTATTACAGTACTAATTGTTTTACGTATGCTCCAAAGTGCAATTACCGATAAAGTATTTCGAAATAATGTTCATACATATGTAAACAGACAGTGAGTAAACATGTTAACTATAATTTTGTCGTATATTGTACTTATATAATAAATTTAACAGTTATTACAATTTTATATAGTTGATCATAATTTTCGTAATGGTTGCAATATTTCTGAATATCTCTTTGTTTCACATTAATAGGTACATATCTTTCTTTTCAATCAGTAATCAC
>NW_017293674.1:0-499 GCF_001594075.2 Trachymyrmex cornetzi
AAAAAAATCTTAATGATATGTTAAAAAAATGGCATAAAAAAGACTACATTAATGATAGAGAATTATGGCGTCTCCGATCTAGCGATGCATTGTTACCAAAAGCATACGCTCTACCAAAAATACATAAAGAAGGTGTTCCATTTAGAATCATAGTTTCATCAGTTAATACAGCGTTGTACCATTTAGCTGGCTTCATACAGGACATCATTTCGAAAAATATTCCTTCTGCAAATAGTAAAGTTAAAAATAGTTTTGATCTTTATGACAAATTAACTGGAATGGCTCTTGAAGAATCGGAGATTATGATATCACTAGATGTACAGTCACTGTTCACAAACGTTCCCATAGATTTAGCGATAGTAGGAATAGAGAAAAGATGGGACTCCATAAAAGAGGCTACAAAAATTCCAAAAACAGAATTCATTAATGCTATAAAGTTCATTTTAAATTCAACATACTTTACTTTTAATGGAACTATTTATAAACAAACGTTTGGTAC
>NW_017293675.1:0-499 GCF_001594075.2 Trachymyrmex cornetzi
TTTTTTCTGAAAAATACGGAAAAATTTTAAAAACACTCCCTTAAAGTGTTCTTAATTTTCCGGAAAAATAAAATCGAAGGAAAAAAATGTGTATTTTTCGGTTTTTTTCTGAAAAATACGGAAAAATTAAAAAAATACTCTCTTATAGTATTCTTAATTTTCCGGAAAAATAAAATCAAGGAAAAACCTAAATTTTTTCCATTTTTTCCGAAAAAATACTTTTTCGTTTATATTTGAATTTAATGACAGAATGTTGCTTTAAATTATTTTAAAAAGTTATTTTATTTTAAAAAAATAGAAGATTTGTCTCAAATTTCAAATACAATGATACGATTGACCGATAACAAAGTACAAAATACTAGTATTTTTTGTTACACACAAAGTATACTTATATTATTTGACATCTATAATACTTTTTCAAAAAAGAAGTACTTGCTTATAAATTGTCTATCTTCTTTATACATATATATTCTTCTATATATATATATATATATATATA
>NW_017293676.1:0-499 GCF_001594075.2 Trachymyrmex cornetzi
TCCCGCTGGAATTACAGGTAAGTATCGTTAAATATTAATTGATTCTTTATTTACAGGTTATCAACTTATTGGCTACACCCCCTCTTATCCTATTTACATTATATACATGCCTTATCATTCGCTAATCTCTAACTATTGGCCTCAATCGGTACAATAACAGTAATTTTCCCATTTCCGGTTATCGGATCGATCTGAAATTTACACCGTAGGCTCTGTCGGTGTTATCTCGCACAATGACGGTCGGTTATTCCGATCCTTCAACTCTCGCTTATCCTTGACAGTAATTACCGACACTCGGTATATCAACAAACTCGAAACTTTACCTAGACTTCGATTCAATGCTCGATAAGGTAACAACGGTGGCTTTTCCCAATCCGTCCGTTTTTATCTCTACATACCGATATTTACCGACACTCGGTATATGAATCAACTCAAGACTTTAAGGGGATGCTGGACTGAAAATTGCCGGTAATTTTGCAGTTTGATTTGAATCTCCGAA
>NW_017293677.1:0-499 GCF_001594075.2 Trachymyrmex cornetzi
AGACCAATAATTCAAAAATCTACCCGAAAAAGTAGGTTTATGATACCAGTCGAAAATTAATTTATTATTTTCTATGATTATGCTTGTGTCCAAAAAATTAATAGAATTCCCCCCTACTTCCAAAGTAAATTGAAGTCTCCCATGGTAAGAATTAAAATTGTCAAGAATAATTTCAATTTGTTCAATAGGTACGCAACATACTATGTCGTCAACATAACGGTAATAAAAAGGGATAAGAAAATGAAAGGTACTCAGCACGCAATTCTCCAATTCACACATTACTAATTCGGCAATTATCGGCAATTATTGAGTATTATTGGTCTGAGCAGAAGTCGACGAATATGTCAGTTGAAAATGCCAATATAAAATTTTTATACCACAAGTAGAGCAAACCTTAAGACTCCTGAGTAGCCATATTGAATCGTGACGTCAAAAACGAAAAATGACATGTTAATTTTTGTAACGTGCCACGTGTGTAAACAAAGATAATTTGGATAAA
>NW_017293678.1:0-499 GCF_001594075.2 Trachymyrmex cornetzi
CCTTCTCGGCGCGGAGGACCCGGAGCTCGCGCTGCATCCCGCGCCGCTTCCGGTCCCAGGCCTCTTTCTCGGTCCGGTGGGCCCCCCCGCCATCGACGCCTCGTCCGACGCGCCGCCCGCTCTGCTGATGACGAAGCTAAGGGTCGCGATCAGCTTACTGAACACTGTCCAGAGGTCCCTCGCGACACATCCCTGTAGATTTTTTGATCTCTCCACCGTTCTCGCGATGACGCCCAGCTCGCGCGTGACTACGGCGGTCACCGCGCCTATCGGCTCGGCGTCATAATCGGCGGAGAGATCCTCCACCCTCGCCAACGCCTTCTTGGACGAGGCCGATTGAGGCCGCACCTCGGGATCGAGGATGAGGCGGAGATCCCGCCTCATCTCTCTCTCCTTTCTGCGGTCAGCCTCTCTCGCTCTTGCCTCGGCCGTGAACTTCCCGGCATTGGCGGGGTTCAGGGCCGGCCTGCCCCGAGGCCTCTTTGCGGCCTCCTCTTCT
>NW_017293679.1:0-499 GCF_001594075.2 Trachymyrmex cornetzi
TTTAAATCATTTTTAGGTATTGGACATCCCGCTATTCCAGAATATTATTAATTATTAATTTATTTATATATATACTTTTCTATGATAAAATACATGTAGATATTATGAGATTACATTTAATAAATTTTTGTCTTTGTCGACTTAGATAATTTTTACTAAAATATTTTATATTCTTTTAACTTTTAAATGTTATCGTGATTATATGAATTTAATTAAAAATGTGTGGCTACAAAAAATTCGGGATAAGTTGAATGGGTACCCTCATATTAACGAGATATTAATAATTAAAATTTTTGAAAAATATACGGAAAAATAAAATTTGTTAAATTTTATATAATAAATTTTTTTGTATAAAAGTACAGTTCTTTAAAATCTCGTTCTTATCGGGTTCGGCTTATCTCGAACAGTTGGTACCCGAGAAACTTGTATCCATATGTATAAAAAATTACAATAACGCATGTATTTTATTATTATTAAATATATTCCTTCGTAACCACTA
>NW_017293680.1:0-499 GCF_001594075.2 Trachymyrmex cornetzi
TCTCTAGAACCCCAGGGTCGAGGATTGGAGGGATTGTCAGGTCAAGTGGTTCTGTAGGTGTTGATGTGGGCGAGTATGATAGTGTATAGTCAATCGAGTTGTCGAGAGATAGTGAAGGTACTAAAGGAGGTACCCTTTCGGGTGATCGCGGCGTTATTATCACGGTAGGGCGGCTGCAGATCGATTCTACCGGTGTTAAGTCGTCAGGTACCGGACGGTTCCGCGAACTCCGCCGAAGATAGGGAGTTCGTCCCCGTTTACTTTTGTAGGAGTGAGACCGCACTATAATTAAGTAAATAGTTAAAATATTTATCTATACATATATATATATATGTATATATATACAATATATTATATATATACATATATATATATAATAACAGAAAACAACTTCCCTTATTTTTGGACATATTTTCACGAAAATTCTGTTATTTACTGAATTTTCCTTCATTTCACATCCGCCATTTTTTTATTCAAATTACTGATTTATTATTTTCGA
>NW_017293681.1:0-500 GCF_001594075.2 Trachymyrmex cornetzi
GTTTTTTTTTTTTTTTTTTTTTTTTTATTATCATTCCGAAACTTCGCTCAACCATCATTATCAACGTCATGTCATTCTCAGTGCTCCGTTCTTTACTCTGGACCTAACCGTGGACTCGTAAGGTTGCCTCGTGGATCGCCCTGCCCGACGGATTACTAGCGACACACGCGTAATGTCCGCTGTGCTCCGGTGTTACCGGCTCGATCAGTAGTATACTCGTCCGTGGGCCGAGTTTCCCGACGCTGAATCCCATGAACTGCGACAATGGTTCGCCCTCGTGGGTCCAGGCGATCTCAATTGGCGTGTCGCCTATTGGTACCATGCATGCCAATTGGGCGGCCTGCCCGGCATAGATCGGTCGGTCTCCAAAATCGAACGGATTGATCCGTGGCAGGACTGCAACGGAACGGCAGATAGATCCAAGTTCCCGTAACGATCTTCATTCCGGTTTCTTCGCGATCGACGCGAATGATCGTGGTTGATCGTCTGTCGTCATTCGC
>NW_017293683.1:0-501 GCF_001594075.2 Trachymyrmex cornetzi
CCGAAAGACTCTTGAATAAAGCTTAATGCATTAGGCATAAGAAAATCCAATCAGAGTACTTTAATAAAAAATTTTTACTATGAAAAAGTGTAAAAATTATGTTGCATTATTGTTTTTAAAAAAATAACTATTTAAACTTATAATTTACATGATGTCCGCAGCTATTACCACATTATAGTAATTTTGAATATAAAATTTTCTCTGTGTACTAGAAACCGATTTGAAATCTAGGACAGAGAAGGAAATAACAAATCACATTTGATAAATTTGGTCACATGATCAATGCGATTAGTCAATTCTTTCTCCGTCCGAGATCTCGGATGGATTTCTATATCGGACACAAGGCTTTAAATTAAAATTGCTTTTAAAGCACACATCTGCATAACGCATAAGAAAATGAACTAATCAAAGTCCTTTATTTCCTTCTTTTCCATGAAGTAAAGTACTCTGATTGGATTTTCTTATGCCTAATGCATTAAGCTTTATTCAAGAGTCTTTCGG
>NW_017293684.1:0-501 GCF_001594075.2 Trachymyrmex cornetzi
GCCGAGCGTGATCCGTGGCGCGTCTACGCTTTCTGATACGCTTGATCATCACGCAAAAGAAATACTACTACAAAAGAAGAAAATCTACCGAGTAAAATAAGTGGCGCGAATTTTAACGCACGTTCGCAGGTGCGCTTGCACGCGCGTTTGCGTGCGCCCTCGCCTACGCGCTCGCCCTTCGAGCCGGTAGGAAGCACGAGTCCGCCGTCGACGAGTCCGCACAGTGACGGACGAAATGTCACGTCACAATATATATATCCGTCCTTGAAATCTGCAAAAAGAAAAAAATATATACATGAAATATTAACATAATCTGAATAAAATTTCTTCATATATAAAAACATGAGAAAGTATGAAAAATTTGGGGATTGCAGAACATGCAAAAATTTTCAGAGAGCGATCCACCACCTATCGATACGTATAACGAACGATTATGATAACTATTTTAAAGTAACACGGTCGAAATATACAAGATAAAACCCAAGAAATAAAAATTAACGA
>NW_017293685.1:0-501 GCF_001594075.2 Trachymyrmex cornetzi
CGCACAAGTTTAATTGCTACATGGAACGAACATCGAATCTGGTCGAATACCAGTATTGTGTACCACAATCGAGAAAAAGAATAAACTGCTCACAAGTATAAACACTTTTTTTTTTACATTTCTGCAAGGTTGCAGATGAAACTAAAGAGCATATTGCATAAATATCACTGAAAGATTGTATAAACATTTCCGTAAAATTTCAGAAACGTTTCTTGCGGACATTTTGACGTTGCCGCAATCTTGCAGAAACTTCTCAAGAACATTACGCAACGTTGTTACTGCGATGGTTTCAATGTTTCAATGTTATGTTCGTGCAACGTTACAGAAATGCTTCTGTGCTATCAGGGTAGTATATATAAGTAATTCAAGATTGAATTATTTAAAAAAGCAACGAAGATCCAGCTCCGACCGTAATAGGCATATATTAGGTGTTAAACATAATTCTTGCCGTTTTTTGTCTCCAAAATTGATTTGTTTCGAAGGGAAATACCTTAATCAAAG
>NW_017293686.1:0-501 GCF_001594075.2 Trachymyrmex cornetzi
TTCGGCGCGCCTTTTTGGGATTTGGCTCGTTTTCCATGCGCCATTCGGTCGATTGCTGGCTTGTTAAGGTGTCGAACTCATAGACCCATGTCTCGTCACCAGTTATGATGCGATTCAAGAAGTCTGGGCCACGCGAAATCATGTCTTCGGCCACCTGTTTGCGATAATGTTTTTGAAACAAATTCAGGTCTTTCGGGACCAGTCGAGCGGCGACACGTTTCATGCCCAAAATATTGGTTATAATGCCATGAACGGTCATTTTATCAATGTTCACTTCACGGGCCAGCTCTCTCACACTGAAACGACGATTTTGCAGCACTAAATGTTTTATTTTTCCGATGTTATCGTCGGTGGTAGACGTGGATGGCCGGCCGGAGCGAGGCAAATCTTCGACCACTTCACGCCCCTCTTTGAACGCACTAAACCACTCGTACGCCCGAGTTTTCGACATGGTTGAGTCACCATAGGCTTTTTTCAACATTTCCAGTGCGTCGGCACACG
>NW_017293687.1:0-502 GCF_001594075.2 Trachymyrmex cornetzi
TTTGCGTTGTATTGATGTTGAGCAAAGTGTGCACCTATTGGCTTTGGTTCACTTATCGGGATCCGGTAGACAATCTGATTTGTATGTGTGGAACACCATTGCGTCTATTCAAATCAAGTTTATTACTGAGTGTTATTAAATCCTCCGCTGACAACGTATAGAATTTATATTCGTAATATTTTAAATTTATTGTATGCGTAATAATTTATTTCCGACAATGTTTGTACTGAGGAAGGTCTAATTTAAGACCGAAACGTCTATTTTATTCTAATATTTCAAATACAAATATTTAAGCCATCCACATCTGGCGTTCGTGATGTATGCCTTCTTAATTATATTGTTTTACAAGCGTTTAAATTATAATTTATATTAATATTTATATTTATATTTTTAAAAAATTATTACCGTGCCGTTGAGCGATACGTCCGTCAAAGCGTTCGCGTGGCCGACTGCTTAGTTACGCCGCCTCTGACAAAGCGCGAATTTCATGCCCTGTGAATGA
>NW_017293688.1:0-502 GCF_001594075.2 Trachymyrmex cornetzi
TTTACAAACCAAAAACCTGTATGGAAATTTGGAACAGTTATTAGGAAGTTTGGTCAACTCCACTATCTCATCAAACTCGACAGTGAGTACGTTTTCAAGAGACATATCGATCAATTACGTAGAACCGAAGTAAAAAAGAAAGTCACATTCTCTCCTGACACAAAAGGAGCAGAAGGGAACAAGGAGGAAGAAGATCCCAATTCAATCGTATCTACAGATTTGGGTCACTATATGGAATTCCCAGAGGCTGCTCCACCAATCCTTCCAGCAGAAGGGAACCAGTCGACACCGGAAGATCAGGCAGAAGTTAGACCGGACTCCTCATCAAATACTAGCCAACGGCCCCAACGGTCATGCCGAATGCCATCACATCTGAGCGATTATGTTTTAAAGTAGACAACTGCCAGATACTTGTTGTGTTATATTAACATGTTTGTATTTTTTTTATGTGTGGGAGAATTATTATGTTGGTAGTTGTACATTTAGAGAGACACTTTTTTCC
>NW_017293689.1:0-502 GCF_001594075.2 Trachymyrmex cornetzi
CATGTTCAACTATAGTAAATGTATGTGAAGAGGAATCATCATGTTCAACTATAGTAAATATATATGAAGAAGATCGATGTTCAACTATAATAGCTGATAAAAATATGGATGAATTAATTCCTGAAGAAGAGAAAATTGATCATTGTAAGTTTTTTTAAATGATAAGCTAGTGGCACATGATGCACATTTTCTCACTGGATTGCTTGCGTTCTAATAAATAAATAAAATTAATAAAATTGTATAATTCTAAATATATGTATAAAAAATATTAAATATGCATAAAAATTTCCACTAATTTACTACGATGCATGCGATAGAGCAAGAAAAAATGTATCGTATACTGCTTTAGTCGCATGACTCTTGAAGTATAATTTCACTGTTTATTCTTTAACGTATATATTAAACATTTCCTATTCACGAGTGGGAATCTTAATTATTCAATACATAAATACATAGTATTATGAATTATTGTTGATCAGGTATTGATGCAATGTCGCCGATG
>NW_017293690.1:0-502 GCF_001594075.2 Trachymyrmex cornetzi
CTTCTATCTATAATGGTAATTCTGCTGATTGAGTTAATCGTCGATTAAGTTAATCGGCGTTGGAAACAGTCGCCCTTAACCTCTAAACACAGTAAAGAATTAGAGAACACAACACATTTCGGAAAGAAAATACGATAAATCGAAAAGCTTACTTTACGCTTCTGTGTACCATTTCCTCGATTCCCACTTCTTATAAAAAATGACATCGCATTAACGGAATAATTGTTGTAAATGAAAAGAACTTCCTAAACCACGTGCGCCTTCTTCGTTTATAGCATATGCCTCCCGTGACTTCGACCTAATTTACACAGCAGAAACCTCCCTGGTTTACATGCCATCGTGCACTTGATACGGGTAATAACTAGTAACTTTCTATTGAATTATCTTAATTTCGGCGATACGTGTAAACTTATACACGAGATGTATATTTAATTAATCATTTTGACGCATATTGTATGTACCGATTTAGTACAATATTCTTTGAATTACATCGCTAAAATGG
>NW_017293691.1:0-502 GCF_001594075.2 Trachymyrmex cornetzi
GGTTCTGGCCAGAAGGAAAGGTCAGGAATACGTGGTGTGGAAATTGTGAGGAGGCGCATAAATGGAGGATGAGCAATGGAACGCAGATGAGATGCAAGAAATGTGGGATGGTAGATGGGGTGATGGATGTGACAAAGGAGGAGTGGAACCGTGGGCTGTACTGCCCGGGTTGTAGAGGAAGAGGGAAAGAAAACTGGGCAGAATGGGGAATAGACAGCGGCGCGCCTCCAATGAGGAAAAGCGCATTAGCTGCAAGGAAAGAAGGAGACAGCGGCGCGTCCCAGAAGGGAAAAGGCGCATTAGCTGAGGACAGAGATGTAAGGAGGACGCTACAACCTCTGAGAGAGGTGTGGATGAACATTGGAGTGGAGAAATTGGAAAGCCATGATGGTGTGGCAGTGAAAGCATTGTTGGATAGTGGGGCGACTGGGATGTTCGCCAATAGAACTTGGGCAGAGAAAAATGGCTTTAGGATGAAGAAACTAGAAAGGCCAATATTAGT
>NW_017293692.1:0-502 GCF_001594075.2 Trachymyrmex cornetzi
CGCGTTCTGACAAATAAATAATCCGGCAACGCAAAGTTTCTATCTTCTCGTTGTCCATTGATACCCTCGGGATATAAATCAGGGAAAGACGTGACAGCCAGATATTTATAACGATTATCCATTGGAACATCTTCAATTTTCAACATTTGATATAGCTTCAATGCAGAGTCGTTATCGATTCTTTTCGCGTGCATAGGATATATGGTATAATGGGCATTAATACCCGAATCTTGAGTGATTTGCGTGAGGAAAGCCTTAAAACGGCCGCTTTAAAACGGCTCGATCATTATTATCTTTCTTGTGCTGTACAGTGCACCTCGAGAGTGCTTCAGCCACCTCGTCTATTTCATCACAATCGCTTTCGTCACCGACGATCCGATATTCTGTTTCTAGCAACTTATCATTTACAAGATCGTCAGACGATGCTGGAAGCCGAATCTCCGAGTAGTGGGGATTATGGTCTTTCAACCATTGTAAAGCCTTATACACTTTATTAATATCC
>NW_017293693.1:0-502 GCF_001594075.2 Trachymyrmex cornetzi
TATAAATCGATTTAATTATTTAGTTTTATTGTTTATTTTATCAATAATTTTAATGGTTATTAGGCCTAATGTTATTAGAATTTTATTAGGATGAGATGGGTTGGGGATAGTATCTTATTGTTTAGTTATATATTATCATAATTATAGTTCTTATAATTCAGGGATAGTAACAGTTTTGTGTAATCGAATTGGAGATATTGGAATATTAATAGCAATAAGGATAATAATAATAATAGGTAGATGAGATTTAAGATTATTTAAAGATAGTGGGAGTAAAGGTATTATATTTATATTAATATTGGCAGCTATTACAAAAAGGGCTCAAATTCCTTTTTCTGTGTGATTACCTATGGCTATAGCTGCTCCTACTCCTGTTTCTGCTTTAGTACATTCATCAACATTAGTAACAGCTGGAGTATATTTAATGATTCGATTTAATGAATTTTTAATAACTACGGACATTAGGTTAATTTTGGGGTTTTTATCTATTTTAACAATGTTT
>NW_017293694.1:0-503 GCF_001594075.2 Trachymyrmex cornetzi
AAGTTTTTTTCACGTGAAACAGGTTAATATTTTTAATAACCTAAGACTTTGATTAACAGTGCCTATATATTAAACTTTTACGTAATTTTTATAAATAAATGGATAAAATTTCTATTTTTTTGTTAAAATAATTTGTTTATTTCACGTTTTACAATAAATATATTACATCTAGTACATAGTGTCATATTTACAATATAATTAAAGAATTTACACAGAATACATAATTTTACGCCAGTTTTGATCTTTTTGACGGAGTCGGTTGATCGTCGTTCGATTCGTGAACGGAAAATTCGTTTTCAAATGCCATGTTATCTCTACTTTCTTCTAATAATTCATCTTCCAAATTCTCCGAGAGCATTTGCTGCTCAATTTCGACTTCGACTTCAATGTCTTCCGAATCGTGTACAATTCTTAAAGGCTCGTATAAATTTGAACAACTGTCGTCATTCGGACAACTTTGACAAAATTCTGTACATTTTAGGCCAAGTTTTCGGCATCCACAT
>NW_017293695.1:0-503 GCF_001594075.2 Trachymyrmex cornetzi
GATTGGCACATTTTTTTATGCATTACGTGTTATGCGTTATGCAAGAGTTTGTGCTCCCCGCTTAAGATCGCTTAAGAGGTGCAGCTACAATAAGAAACAGTCTACGTATAGTGTAAGGGGTGTAAGGTACATACATACTTTCATGCATGCTCCAGGAAAAAGGCGTACACCGCAAACAGTGACAAACAGTTGTGATCACCTGCAAGTGCAATCTTTGGCTGCGTTCAGCAGACTCAACAGTTTTGCAACCGTTTTGTAATTCTTCGCTGAGATAGGACTATTCCTTTATGGGCCTTCAACAATAAGCCGCAAGTCAGAACGTCAGAAGTCTTAACCAGTCTTAACCAAGTTGTTCAAATTGACTATTGGCCAACTTCACCGATCATGACTTAAGATCACTTAGAACTTCTGACTTGCGGCTTATTGTAGAAGGCCTATTGAATCTAAAAGTATAATCCAATCAGCGCGACGAATCATAAAACGGTTGCAAAACTGCTGAATCT
>NW_017293696.1:0-503 GCF_001594075.2 Trachymyrmex cornetzi
TATATATATATATATATATATAATTTATAATTACCGAGAGACTCAAAGAAACTTGCACGAACAGGAATCGCTCGGTCACGAATTACTCATATTGGTAAAGGTTAATTTGCGAGAAGAGGATGTCTTTTTAGAAGATCTATGTCAGCATCGGCGATTTTTTTTACTTCAACAAAATCGTTCTTTCCGTGTTGAGATTTATCGAAACAAGCAAAACAAAAATACATCGCTAAAATATAAAGATTTATTATTTCCATATTAATTATCGAAGAGCATTGTCAATTTTGTAATTAGAGATTAGTTAGAGAAATCTCTTAATCTATCATTCGCTAAAATTTTTACTTTCTTTAACAGTAAATGTCTCAATCTTTGCTACACGATATGCGGCTCGTCCACAGTTAAGGGGTTGAATCGCGAAAGAGAGGATAACTTAAATCTTTTATATTAGAGGCGTTTTTATATAACTGCGATCTTCCATTCGTTTCATAACTAGTAATTTTCGAGAA
>NW_017293697.1:0-504 GCF_001594075.2 Trachymyrmex cornetzi
CCTGTTACACTGTAGCCCTTTTCTTGCATTATTTTTGCGATTTTTTCCCAGTATTGTTTTACAGTTTGCTTTCCATTATGTAACTCATTTTCATGCTCACCATATGTTTGTAACAATAATATTGTTTCATTCCTTTTCCATATATATTTATCTATATCATAAATAGAAACAAATAGAATTTTTTAAATCTTTTAAATATTTATATGCAAATTTACATATTAATATCCATTATATTTACCTTCTGTACATTCAACATCAGAGATCTTTGTAGAGGTTAGGTTTCCAGTACTAGTACTTGCTGAAATAAATAAAATAATTCTACATACATTATGAACTTATACAATATGATTATTATTGTGTATATTTTTATTACCAGCATTAATAATTTGTGTATTTGGCTGTTTTTTATATTTTTTCGCTTGTTCATACAACAACGTGGCAAAAATTATAT
The DNA here is from genome assembly GCF_001594075.2 of Trachymyrmex cornetzi. Lineage (NCBI taxonomy): Eukaryota > Metazoa > Arthropoda > Insecta > Hymenoptera > Formicidae > Trachymyrmex > Trachymyrmex cornetzi. The sequence goes on from NW_017293697.1 coordinate 452, forward strand.
CTACAAATTAAAAAATAGTAATTTTTATATAATTTAAAATTTTTATATAATTT
>NW_017293698.1:0-504 GCF_001594075.2 Trachymyrmex cornetzi
GTTAATTATATGCAATGGATTAATAAAATATCCGCCTAAGGATCTTCGTTCTATCATAATCGGTGAAATGCATTGTTCACCTACTGGAGGACATCGAGGTGTCACAAAAACATCACAGAATAAAACATAACTATTACTGGGAGAATTTAAAATCCGACATTCAACAATATATTCAACAATATTTGCAATGCCAAATGAAAAAATTAGTACGAGTAAAAACCAAACAACCTATGATAATTACGGACACACCAGGATCCTCCTTCGATAAGGTTGCCATAAATATTGTGGGACCCTTACCGTAAACCGAAAGTGGCAACGAATATATTCTAACATTGCAAGATCAACTAATTAAATTTTGTATGGGGGTATCTTTGCCCGATCAAACTTCTGAAACAATAGCGGAGGGTTTCGTAGACAGATTCATTTGTGTATTAGGATCATCTAAAGCTATATTGACGGATCAAGGAAGAAATTTTATTAGTGATTTAATGAAAAAGATAGCAA
>NW_017293699.1:0-504 GCF_001594075.2 Trachymyrmex cornetzi
GTAAAAGCTTATTGTAAAAAATCAATTGCAAATAATAAAAATAACTCTATAGTCAATAGTGAAGTAACTCTATGATCGGACAATCTTATTTAGATAAAATTATTAACGTACTAGGCATTGAGTTCTCTTTGTCTTCATTGGAGGATGTCAGACTACAGTCTGACTGTTCAGATTCCGCTCGTGACCTTTTGCCGGTTGTGGAAATAGTACTTACAGGCGACATAAATGGTTTTGTGCCAAGTAAATCATCCATAAGCTAAAAAAAAACATTTAAAGTTTATATTCATAAAAATATTATATATATGTATATATATACATATATATAGGTATATATATATATATGTGGCATTTTGATTTTAAAATAACAATTTACAGAAAGATAAGGCCATGTTCTTGTTCCATTCCCAGATTTTTTATTATGATCCTTGATGGCTTCATATGTTCTCTTTAATCCAGAAAATTTTGATAAACATTGTGGTCCAGTAACAAGGTAACCATGTTTTA
>NW_017293700.1:0-504 GCF_001594075.2 Trachymyrmex cornetzi
CGGAAGCAGGGCCAATACCCCCGGGAAACCGTGACAGGGATCCGACCACCTGCCGTGTCTGTCCATTATCCTTGTTCATCATCATAGTTTTTCTGGTTGCCGGCGATATATTACGGCCGGGTAGCTCGCCGACCAACTTCCCGGTTCGTCCTTCTATCCTCCTCAGCGTTGTCGTTGCCGATCCACCTCGCCGGTGTAGGGACGAAAACAGCAAAACCCCTTCATGGGAGCTCACCCACACACTAACTTGGATTGCGTTGGTTCTTACCGCACGCAATCCCCACACTCCGCGCACACACGCCCCCCAATTGGTCGCTGTTGGGTGATTTACCCATCACCCATTCACCCCGTGGCCGCGCACCATAACCACAGGGCAGGGGGACCTTTTATAGAGGGCCTAGCTCGCCGACCGAGAAGTCAGGTGCAATCTCGGCCGCTCGGTCTCTTCCAGTAATGCAGAGAAGAGATTACGAGAGCTAAGGTACCGCGGGTTCGCTATACCCG
>NW_017293701.1:0-504 GCF_001594075.2 Trachymyrmex cornetzi
GGAATACACATTGAATATAGTTACATTTATTTTTCGATTCTATCACTGACATTGTGCTTACTTTATCCATAACTGTCATTGTGAAGATATATAACGCATTTTGACATTTGGGAGGAGAACAAAACAAAAGAATAATGGCAATAAGATAATATAATATTAGATAATATAATATAATAATGTAGAGTAACTCCGGTATATACGCCGTACCTATCAAAAACTGAATTTATTAAGTATTATTTTCTATGTTTAAAGTAAACGAACTATGTCAGTAAAAACTTTGTACTGTCTACTATTATGAAAAATTATTAGAAATCCGAAATATTTATATTTTTCGTATTAAATAATAAACTTTTTTAAGCTTTTGCATTTTTGCCGTATATCCCACAGGGGTAGGATGTATGGTCCATAAAAAATTTACAAATAATGCATATAAATAAGACGTAAAATGATACAATAACTTATAAAATGCATTTATAAAGTTTTATTAAGGAATAAGAATGATAA
>NW_017293702.1:0-504 GCF_001594075.2 Trachymyrmex cornetzi
TAGATCAGTATATTTTTTGGCTGCCTTTCTGCATAACATCATATCCAATAATGTGGAAAGACCAATTAGTTAAGATAAGAACAGCTTCCAGATAATAAACAAACTGAGAAATATACATATTCCTAGTAATTTTTCTTTAATATTATCGGATGTGGTTTCCCTGTTTACAAATGTGCCGATAGAATTAGCCATATAAAGTGTAGATAAAAGATGGGAATTTAAAAAAAAATTTTTTTTAAAAGCGACAAGTATCCCGAGGGATGAATTTATGAAAGCAATTTCATTAGTATTAAAATCGACGGTTTTTAGCTTTGATGACGAGTTTTATAAATAAAATCACGGGACTCCGATGGGGTCGCCTCTCTCTCCTATTATTGCAGACCTTGTACTACGAGATTTGGAAACAGAGGCGCTTAAGACTATAGGTGTAGATTTACCTTCTTACATCAGATATGTTAATGATATTGTTACGGCAGTCCCTTCCGACTTAATAGATTCTATTGT
>NW_017293703.1:0-504 GCF_001594075.2 Trachymyrmex cornetzi
GGCGCGTCACCCGCGCGACGTACCTGACGTGCCCGTCGCTGGCAGCCTATGCGTAGCTTAACTACATGTAATTGTTGCTAATTTGTATATATCCTTTATTTATTCATTGTTCTCGTCTTAATTTATTGAATACGTGTCAATACATATACGTATATATATATATTACGCCGGCCATCCGCATATGTCACCGGCGGTATAGGTTAACTTGTACGTACGCCGGTGTACATTTAATAACAGCCATATAACAACCGACTGTTATGATTTGTATATAGATCTTGTGTTTGTCTATCTATTTATTAATATTTCATACGTGTATGTATCGACAATGCCTAATTTTTAGCGCCGAACATCCGCGAACATAACCTGTCACGCAGCGAACGTATATGACGTGTGCAGGTTATATTGACGTATTAGCAACGAATTTTTAATTATCTGACATCTTTTTTTGTATATATATAGTAGTTATTTATTGATATTTATTTATTTATTGATATTTATTTATTA
>NW_017293704.1:0-504 GCF_001594075.2 Trachymyrmex cornetzi
AGCATAAAAATTTTTGAAGTTTTTAGTAATAGTTTAATTCTATTAGATATAGAAAATAAAATATTGATTATAAAATTATATAATTAAAGATAATAAAAAATAATGAAAGTATATAAATATACATGATTTATTTCATCAAAATAATCCTTTAGTTTTCAGGCATATCATTAAGAATATAGGAAAATTTATTTTAAAGGATTAAATAAGAGAGAAAATATCTATATTTAGAGTATGGGTCTAATAGCTTAAAATTTAGCTTACTTATTTAATATTAAGAATATAAAAAGATTTTAAAAAAATATTTTTAATATATAAAAAATAAAAATAAATAATTTTATTTTTAATAATAAAAATAAAAAATTAAAAAATAGATAAAAAAAGATTTAGTAAATTTTAGTTTATAAATAAAAATATTTCATTTACAATGAAAAGATTTTAAATAATTAAAAAATTTATGAATAAAAAAATAATTTTAACAAAAAATTAATACGTATAAAAAAAAAA
>NW_017293705.1:0-505 GCF_001594075.2 Trachymyrmex cornetzi
CTGCGAATTGCGAAAAGAACATATATTTTATTGCAACATATAACATTTAATTAACGAGACAAACTGATATAATACGTACTTTTGTCAGTAGTAATGCTATGAGAGTTCTAACTCGGGAACTCCAAGGGAAATGCGTGGCGCGGGGGATTTTTCGGTGGCGGGGGTATGCGTCATGCGGAGTGGCAGTAAGACATCCCGGATTTTGGGGACTGCAGTCACGTACAAGACAATAAAAAACATCACAAAAAAGGAAATATTGCCATGAACAAAAAACAATACAAAAAACAAATAGTTATAAAACGAAAAGTTTTACAAAAGTTATTCGCCGGTATATGCTCCAACCGTTTTTCGACCAAGATATAGCGTAAAATAATTTTTCTAGAAACAACATTTATTAAATACCTAAATACATATTTATTAAATACCTAATTATATTAAATATCTAAATACGACCAAGTTTCATAATTAATCGATTGAGCGCCAACATCTGGCTGCTATCGAAATC
>NW_017293706.1:0-505 GCF_001594075.2 Trachymyrmex cornetzi
AATCTGAATTTCGTGTGTTGATTGGCAAAAGTACGCGAATTGGGCTTCGAATTGCTTCCCCATTCACCGTATTCTCCAGATCTGGCACCCAGCGACTTCTAGCTGTTTGCAGACCTCAAAAGAATGCTCCAGGGAAAGATATTTAGATCAAATAAGGGGGTTATTGCGGAAACTGAGGCGTATTTTGAGGCCAAAGACAAACTATTCTACAAAAAAGGCATCGAATTGTTAGAGAGGCGTTGTAATCAGTGTATCACCCTAGAAGGAGACTATGTTGATGAATAAAGTCGAATTTTGCCTAAAAATTGTTGTTTTATTCGTTAGGCTCGGGACTTATTGAGTGATGTGTTATATAATGCATTGCATGAAAAATAAATGCATACGTAAATTGAATATCCCAAAGTTTGCAATTAATTGTTCCTTCCTTCCTTATCTCTGCGGGATCATGTTACGCGTCGACAGCATCATTGCGTGCGAGAGCATCAATCACCGCGCTCTTATTAAA
>NW_017293707.1:0-506 GCF_001594075.2 Trachymyrmex cornetzi
TGACGTCTATGATCTATTTATTTCGGCCACTACTTACCGCTAAAGCCATCTATACCCTGATAGCACACAAGGTTTCTGTTAAGTTGCAGGAATCTCTCAACGTTTCATATTCATAGCAAGTTATTTGGAATATTCCTGCAATCTACATTATTGAAACATTGCAATATTGTATATAGTCTTTGCAACCCTTAGGTTCCTGCAACCTACTTGACTGAAACGTAGCAATTGTTAGGTTTCTGTAACCTACTCGTTTAAAATTTATAAAATGCGCGCAACTGCGCGTGCGCGCATATAATCTTGCGTAATTAATTATATTTATACCTGGATCGTCTACGATCAGTACGATCTACATTTCATCGTGCCTATTGTGGTCCTTATTATTATAGTGTTAACAACTAATACTATCCGATTGTCTGTGTAGTGTTTCATATTACTAAAATGACAAGGTACGTAAATAAATCTTTACTTTATATAGTGTTCAATCTCTTCAATTAAATTTAATGATT
>NW_017293708.1:0-506 GCF_001594075.2 Trachymyrmex cornetzi
AGCCATAAACATTTGACAGTCATCGTCAAAACGGCGTTTCCGTAATGAGAGATGGAAAATTATCGCTACGAAAAGTACGTTTCTTGAGTTAAATTTCCAAGTTTTTTTCATTTATTTGCGATGAGCTTTTAGAAAAAGTTTTTTTTTTATCGAATACTATATACATTAACGTAACTAAGAACGTAGTTACAAATTTTTTTGTTTATTTTGGTTTATCAGATATTTTGTGATTAGATTTTTTACATATAATTTTATGAAAGGGCCGGTATTGACAGCTATGAAGGGGCCAATTCTTTTATTGCATATCTAGAGATGTCCTTTTCAATACAATTGATTTTCTACTTTTTTTAAAGTACAATTTAGGAAATTTTAGTACTTTTCGGGAATTTCACTACTTTTTACGACTATTCGCACGGCGTATAGTACACGATCGCTCGGCGTCAGTGTGTAATCTTGTCAGCACACAGCCACACAGTATTAAAGTGTCGTCAGACAGTTATCGTACA
>NW_017293709.1:0-506 GCF_001594075.2 Trachymyrmex cornetzi
AAAAAACAGAGAAGATTCGTCCAAGCAGGTAAAAAAAGATGCCAAGGAATCATCAAGTAAGACCTTCAATTGCTACAACTGTGGCGGTAGTGGCCACAAGGCCAACACGTGCAAATATAAAGCTCAAGGAAAAAAATCCTTTAAATGTAACAATTTCGGGCATGAAGCATCAAATTGTTCAAACAGTAATTCAAAAGATAAAGTTACTACAGAAGCAAAAACGGCAATAAATTTAAATATCGAGTCTATTAGTCCTATTAGTCGTATGTGTAAAGAAATTACTATTGATAACGTTAAAATCAACGCATTGATTGATACAGGTAGTCAACTTTGTTTATTACGTGAAGATGCTTATTTGAAATTAAATCCTAAAGAATTACTTAAGTCATATACTATCATAACCGGAATTGCACAAAGTGAAGTTAGAACGTTAGGCTGTTTACAAACTGTAATTTCTATTGATAATAATAATTATCCGTTAAACTTTCATATTGTACCTTGTAATG
>NW_017293710.1:0-506 GCF_001594075.2 Trachymyrmex cornetzi
TCTCGAGAATGCGTACGATAGGACGATGTGTGATTTGATGTCTGTAATTAAAAAAAAAATTAGTAGATGGAAAAAGAGACGCAAAGAAAAAAATACCTACTTATTTGATTTGTTTTCTTTATCTGGATTTTCACCAGTTAAATCGTCGAATGTTTTCTTCCTCTTGACACTTCGTTCATCACGATCGTCCTGTTCCATGAGATAATTTTCGATATCCACGTTGTTGAACATTGTTGTGTATTTTTTTCACAGTATCACGATCGAAAAACTTGGAAAGTGCGTACAAACGATGTTGTCGAAATAATTGTTCCTTTCATACTGGTCGTTTAAAACTATTATAGTATTTATTATATATGTCCTTCCATCCTTTCCTCCTCCTCCTCCTCCTTCTTCATCTTATTTCTCGTTGTGTTTTGTCAATATATATTACTCGATCGAAGTAGTCGATGTAAGATATCCTGCATTTGTTGCAATAATCCGTCTTTCGAACGTTGAGTACGTTTATA
>NW_017293711.1:0-506 GCF_001594075.2 Trachymyrmex cornetzi
GCGCTCACGATCGATTAATTCGTCGCTATCCGCGTCGCTAACTGAACCTACGTTCTTTCTTGCAACGGGTACTCGTTTCGGTTTCGTCCTAATCACGTCATTTAGTTCTTTGATTTGGTTCGCAAAGTTACGAAGAGTCTCAGTTATGCTCTCCCTTGAATAATATTCGAAATCTATATCAGCTCTACGCGTTATCGAATCTATTTTTCGCGACATCTTGTTCACGTCCGCGTGAATCTCCGCGTCTTGGGTTCTTATCTCATCCATGAGAATACTCGGTCTCACGATGCTTGCTCGTCGATCCTCTAACTCTATATTTTCTATTATCTGCGCTATCTCGTGGTCGGTTTCCGCCTGCTCTTGTGGTTTAAGATACGTTTTCTTTATGGCACCTTTTGGTTTTGTCGGTTGCGCACGTTCTTTGCCGCTTCTGGTTGTGCTAGGCTTGTTATTACCGTTATCCATTTTTATTCGAGATATTTTAAGTTCTATTGTTTAAAAAAAAA
>NW_017293712.1:0-506 GCF_001594075.2 Trachymyrmex cornetzi
ATGAACGTGCCGTTACGTTTACCCGGCACTGTCTCCATAATTAACCCTTACCGTCTAATATGGTCAAACTAATGATCAAGCGATTCCTGATCGTACAAGTTTCTCTTCTTCTTCTTCTGTTTCCTCTTAATTTTCCGTCTCAAATATAGAGACACAGTACCAAGCGAAAGTAACAAATCTAGTTGATCCTATGAATAATCTCCTCGGGGAGCAGAGGTCTCAATTGATATAATATATATCTTCTTAGAAATTAACTTGGAGCTCTTAGACTGCTTTGCAAATTTCTTATAAGCTCGTCAATCCGGCACTTGTTTATTGCCGCTTAAAAAAAGTTTGTGATGAGGGAGACCTGCGCGCGGTGGCGTGACCATGGTGGAAGGGATAACATGGTGTGTACAGTTTGCAACTCTCTCTGGCCGGTATTCATAGTCGAGTCTTATTTGAAGACTGTCTTAAGTAATGTCTTAAGACACTAATGCAGCCTTCTGATTGGTTCGAGACTTCTT
>NW_017293713.1:0-507 GCF_001594075.2 Trachymyrmex cornetzi
CAAATTGGATCCGTAACTTCGGAATATGGATTGGCTCTGATCAATGTAGCACCTATATGCTATCAGTGTCACGAGTCTAAAGATCTCAACTTTGATTTTGCTCATTCCAACCTACAAATTAATAACCATAACAACGATAATACCGGAGATTCTCGATTGTCGATACTTGACGAACATTCGATTTCGATTTATACCAATATGTTTCAACTTCCTCACACTCCTTCCTTAACGAACATCAGAGATAAATGGTTTATAAATTTATCTTCGACAGAGATACCCCAGGACATCCAATATTTTCTACAATTAGGAGAAGGATTTGCTCTCCCCTACAATGAAAAAAGTAATATAGTGTTGGAATGCATTAAGAGTGTAGAAAATAGCACTTTAAGAATGCCTATTGATAGGAGAATTACTGTCACCAACAACACAATTCCAATTCTTAATGGTGTCTTTTCCCAGCCAATCTTTAAGTCTCCTAATGACTTTAAATTAAAAAAGATGGAATCG
>NW_017293714.1:0-507 GCF_001594075.2 Trachymyrmex cornetzi
TTGGTGGAAAAATCATCGTGTTAGGTGGTGATTTCAGACAACTACTCCCTATTAAAATACATGGTACTCGAAGTGAAATCGTAAATCTTTCAATCAAATTTAGTTCTACTTGGAAACATTTTATAAATTTCTCTTTAACGGAAAATATGCGAGTTTTTCCAGAGGAAACTGAATTTGCAAAGTTTCTATTAGATATGGGAGATGGCGTATTAAATGATTCTAACGATAATATACAACTTCCTGATTGTTGTATTGCACCCATTAATGCCGATATTGTACAAGATATATATGGTGATTTAATACGAAATAAAGAATTTAATAAAATGGCAAAATGTGCAATACTTTCTGCAAGAAACGCCGATGTAGATGAAATTAATAAACAAGTTGTCAAATTATTAGATACATTTGAAGAACGAATTTATACAAGTATAGATAGTATTGAAAACTGCGGTGATAATGGTGACACTGAGGAAGCATTACTACCAGAATATTTAAATACTTTATCTC
>NW_017293715.1:0-508 GCF_001594075.2 Trachymyrmex cornetzi
GTGTAAATTAAACTATTAACTCTATAAATAACATCTCGCACCTCTGTAACTGACTTATAAAAATCATTTAAAATGTACTTTGCAAGTATGAAAATATATAAACATATCGTAGAAATGTGATCGATTATTGAAACTGTTTATCATACACAAATATAAAAGAATGCCGAAAATTATCGTAATTGTGTAGCTAAATTATTAAACATTATAAATTGTAGATTACAAGTGTAGAAATGCAATGACGAATCACGCTTGGAGTCTTCAATTGCCAAATTAATTGCGCAAAATATTACATCATCCTCCATTTCAGTGAGTACTATTAATTATTCATGCAGAATATTTCATGCAGAATAATTAATAGTACTCACTGGAATGGAGGATGGTGTAATATTTTCGATCACATTTCTACGATATATTTATATGTTTTCATACTTGCAAAGTACAATTTAATGGTTTTTATAAGTCAGTTACAGAGGTGCGAGATGTTATTTATAGAGTTAATAGTTTAATT
>NW_017293716.1:0-508 GCF_001594075.2 Trachymyrmex cornetzi
TTTTCGCGCTCGGCTGAACAGCGTTCCTTATTGGCGCCGCCATTAGTGTGCTGAAGTCACGTGTACCAATCAGCAAAAGTCCCGAAATGATCAGTCTCTAGTAAAGGGTCTCTACTTAGCGCCGAGACTCTAACAGTGCCTCCAGATTGAAGGATCTTCCTATTCCAATCTAAAAGTTTTAATTCCTCTTAAATTAAATTATTATATCACAATTCATTCACACACATACACACACACACACGCACACACACACACTCAAAACATTTTCTCTTCCAACTAAAGTAGTGATTACTTAATTCTCCTTCAAAGTAATATACAAAACGTTATCACAAAATTGCGTTGCCTTGCTCAATTTAAGCTTTATCACAAAACATTAAAGAGTTAACCGAATAAAATGAAAAAATGTAATTAAAATAGAAAAATTTTTCATAATATAATATATTATAGGACCGAATATGTGACAACACAAACTATAGAAATCAAAGCCTTAAACGGTCTAGCTGGATCT
>NW_017293717.1:0-508 GCF_001594075.2 Trachymyrmex cornetzi
GCGGGGGGGGGGGGCGCTTCCCGCATCAATGGAAGGAGGCTAGGCTAGTACTTATAAAGAAGCCTGGGAAACCTGACCTGGCCCCGTCCTCGTACAGGCCGATTTGCCTGCTAAGCGAGGCGGGGAAGTTATTCGAAAGGGTGATAGTAGGCAGGCTTCAATCATACCTCGAGGAGACCGGGGGTATTGCGGACGGGTAGTTTGGGTTCCGGCGGCACCGCTCCACGGTGGACGCTGTCTGGAGTCTCAGAGAGCGAGTTAGGGAGAGCACACGGGAGGGAGGGGGGTCGAGGTTGCTGTATCGCTCGATATAGCGAACGCATTCAACTCCCTTCCCTGGCCCGTGATTAAGAATGCGATGGAGGGAAAGGGTGTTCCGGGGTATCTCCGGGGCATCATCGGCAACTATCTAACGGAGCGTGGCCTAGTATACGTAAATCGTAGGGACGAAATAATACGTAAGCCGATGACGTGCGGGGTTCCACAGGGCTCGGTCCTTGGGCCGACT
>NW_017293718.1:0-508 GCF_001594075.2 Trachymyrmex cornetzi
GTGAAATTAAATGCGTCAGCAATAAAACATTTAATTATATTATATATTAACATAATCGTCGTCATCCGAACTCGTTCGACATCATTCAGTGCTGTCGACGACGACGATGTCGACCGTTGTCGACGCCGACTGACGCTGATGACGCCGACCGAAGCCGACGACGCCGATCGATGACGCCGACCGAAGTCAACGACGACCGACGACGAAAAAAATCGAGAAAAATCCACAACTTACAATGCTTACATAATACGTGAAGATCAACTCCGGCAACTTCTCGCACTACGTACAGATAGACGAGTTACATGATGCGCGTCTTGTGACAAACTGGAGACGAAAACAAAATATATCGAAAACTCGAAAAGAATTTTGTTTTCGTCGAGAATCGAAAATATAAATATACTATGTTTATATTTTCGATTCTCTCTAGTTTTGTGCTGAGAATCGAAAATATACTATATTTATATTTTCGATTCTCGACACAAAACTTTAATCATTTACTTTCGTTTTG
>NW_017293719.1:0-508 GCF_001594075.2 Trachymyrmex cornetzi
TCTTTTGGCAATATTTTTTTTTAAATAATTGGTCCAGCATATAGCAGTATAAACTGAAATTCTGTTGCTTTAAATTTATTAATATCCGAAAGGGATCGTGTTGTTCTTTGAAATTCAGATGGTATTTGTTTCTGAATTTGGATTAATAAATTGGAAAGTTGTGTCTTTGCATTATTACTTAATCGGACATTTTTTAAATTACTATTCAGCCAATAAGCAAATAACTTCTTCATTACGCCCAAATAAACTAAATGCATAGAATCTAATGGAAATTGATTTATTAAATCAATTGGTGGTTCAATATTAAGTAGAGGAGATACACTAGTGTGATGCTCCGTATTGCTTTGAATTCGAAAAGACATATCAGTTCTTAACTCTACATCATCTATTACTGGATAAATAATGCGATTATTTTCCCTTATTCCTTTCACGGTACATCTCTCGCAGGCCCAGTAACCACCGTGGCCAATTATGCATTTTAAAAAAGCACGTGCAGGTCTGTCACAAA
>NW_017293720.1:0-508 GCF_001594075.2 Trachymyrmex cornetzi
TTATTATAGTGTTTTGGAAAACTCTTGAAATGTGCTACAAAAACACGTACTGAAAAAATGGAGTTCAATTTAAAAAAAACATCAATCACATTGACCTAGCTCTGAGAAGGCCACTGGTTGAATCAATGGTACTATCTTATGTCCCCTTAGAAATTTTTGTCTAAAGTATTTTTCCATAAAATGCATTCAAGAGATATTTGAGATGGTCAATTAAAATAGGACACCCTGTATATACAATGTCCCAAAAAAGGAAATAAATAATAAATATGAAATTATTTTTCCAAAATTATTTTACCATTCGTTTCCTCCAAGAAATATAATTTATTATAATGATTTACGAAAATTCTGTATTACCAAATATTTATATTTACTTCCTTTTTTAGGATATCTTGTATAATCTGCAGTAATATTGTAAGATACTATTCTACTTGCATAAATGCTACACAAATTTAAGAAATAACCATATCATAAATAATGCTATTAAAAAATATTGCAGACCTTCGCTTAT
>NW_017293721.1:0-509 GCF_001594075.2 Trachymyrmex cornetzi
TAGTTGTGATTGTATTATTTCAAGATTATTTTCTTTAGATAGATATTCATTTAAAGAAATAGTGATTGCTGAAGTTTTATATGGATTTTTTTCAATTGCTTTCATTATTTTTTATCAGGATTTAGTTTTATAGTTTTATTATTATAATCTGTTCAAATACCTCTTATTTGACCTAGGGTAATATTTTTTAAATATATTGATCTAACATATTGAGTTTTATTGTTAATAGAAAATGAAGCATAATCATAATCACTTTGTTGAGATGATAATAATTGAACAGTTATATATTTTGGATGAGATTTAATAACAATGCCCGGTCTTATATTTTGTTTGCCATAATGTTCGTCACCAGGTATTTTAGTTATAATTCCCATACCCTTTTTAAAATCTTTATAATTTCACTTTTTCATATTTTCCCCCAATCTAAGAAAATTTAATAAAATTTATATTTTTAATTGACAGTAATAGTGAATGTAATATAATTAATTTGTGAGTACGGTAGTTTATCT
>NW_017293722.1:0-509 GCF_001594075.2 Trachymyrmex cornetzi
TAATGTTTATTTTTATATTTTAATTCATTTTTTATTTTTATTATTGATTTTTAATGAAATTTGCTTTGCCAGTTTTTCTCCTGTGTTTAATATTTTATTTTCACTTGAATTTTTGACATAAACGTAAAAGAGGAAAAAACATTATACTTTTTCAATAAATAACTAAATAAATACAGTAAATGTAAATAGTATAAATTTTTGTTATTAATAGAATAATACAAATATTTTAAAAGGATATATAAAAAAATTCCATTTAATTCAATAAAATATTTTAAAATTTAATTATTTTTTCATCAACATTTTCAAAATCAGCTAAATGCTTTCTTCAGCTGCAAAAGCAGTAAAGTGCAACATATTTTAATAAATAGAAAATATATATTTCTCATGCCATATTATATATGTTTTGCTAAACTAATAAATTTTTAATTTTTCAAAACAAGATTCCAGAAAAGATCTCATTAATAGCTTGAATAAAAAATTAGAGAGAGAGAGAGAGAGAGAGAGAGAGA
>NW_017293723.1:0-509 GCF_001594075.2 Trachymyrmex cornetzi
GAAATACAATAGGGTTACATCACTATAAAACGAAAGGAAAATATGACAGATCTGTACTTTTATTTAAAAAGAAATTATTAAAATTTGAAATCTTTGATCTGCATAGACTGTTATATTCCTTACAGAAGGATTTAGCTTCAATAACGTGGAATTTAATATGTAATTTACCGGATTCTTATTGGCTCGATATTTTTACTTATCAAAAACAATTTTTTGATAAATGTTTAAGGAGATTACATATTAAACATAATAAGAAATTTAGTTGGTTAAAAAGAAAAGTAAAAGTAGAAAAGACCAATCACATTGAACCAATATCTTTCCAATGTATTAAGAATAACAATGTTGATAATTTGGTTGTGGGAAGAGATTATAATCTAAGTTTGTCCAATGATAATGGTATCTCTATTAATATTGCACCTTATAAATTCTTGGATTATGCCAATAGTCCTTTAGATTATACCAATAAAAAATGGTTTATTAATTTAACGGATAAGATCATCCCACATGAG
>NW_017293724.1:0-510 GCF_001594075.2 Trachymyrmex cornetzi
GGATTTGGGGTTACCCGGATCCTTGTCCCTAGACTTAAGTAGGACTCTAATGAGTCCACGCTTCCAAACTTTCGGGAAAATCCCAAACCGGAGACAACTGTTGAACAGATCCCTAAGCATCTCCACGAAGATCACTTCTCCACCCAGACTCCTGATCATCCGTGTCTCGATCAAATCTATACTTGGAGCCTTCCGACTTGGGAGGGCTCGTATAATCTTATGCACTTCCTCTGTGGTCCATAGACACACATCTTACCCATTTTCCGAATCAGCATCTTCACGCAATAATGTGATCAGATTTACTTCGGGTTCACAATCTGGAATCAGAGCATCCACAAGAGCTCTCGTGGTTTCACACCAGTCTCCTGTGAAGTGTGTGCCATCATTGATACAGCTTAAAACCTCATCTGCAATAATTCGCTTCGTCATAATCTTATACACTATACCGTATGTTTCCTTATTACCTTCTTTAGAGACAAAGTCTTTCCAGCTTTGGTTCTTAGCTCGGGT
>NW_017293725.1:0-510 GCF_001594075.2 Trachymyrmex cornetzi
GCTGCGATGGATAGTCGCGTCACAATAAAATCATGCGCATTACTTTCATAATGGACCCTGTATAATAATTATGGGTATTTCTCATCGAAAAAGTTTTGTAATTGATCGAGCGAAATTTATGTGTGTGTATACTCTTATTGAAATAGATTCAATTAGCCACTTCGAGAAACGGACTACAGTTAAGCATTTGCATGAGTCTATATTATAAATATAAAATACTATCAACGAATGGTTGTGTTGTAACCAAACATTAAAGTGAAAAGTTACCTTATTTGAGTAATTATGTAGTTAATCTGGTCGCCACCTTGTTTCACCTGTCCACAAGGAAGGTTTATGCCCTTACAAGTAACACTATCCAAGTGCCACTCCGGGATTGACTTCTACCTATACAGATTTTGTAAAGAATCGAAAAATATTTGATACGTATTTTTTTATTTCGGCAGACACGATGTTTTAAGGGCTGAAAGTAGGGGTTGAAATATTAAATTTTTTAATAAACGGGTGTATTTC
>NW_017293726.1:0-510 GCF_001594075.2 Trachymyrmex cornetzi
AGAGAGAGAGAGAGAGAGAGAGAGAGACAGACTTTTACATAAAATTAAATTACTCGTTTAATGCACGGATATTTTACTGTCGGCTTCGCCTCGTCTTTCTGCTAGGAGAATTATGTACAAGAATATGCATTTTTGTACGCGGATCGCATAATGTCGCATGTTTTTCTTTGCGCGGAAGCAAAATATCATTATTACAGGATTAAGTTTCTTCATGCACGTTTATGTGTGTAATGCAAACAAAAAGGAATTTATGACAGCTACATATGTGAGACGGAAGGGAAGATAATTTCAAGCAACATTTTAGAAAATTTCTCTGTTGTGCTCCGTCGAGCATGATGCTGAAATTCGGAGAAGACGAGGGAAACTGGCATCGCTAATCTTAGTTTCTTCCAAATCGATGATAAACTAACAGGAGTTGCAGAGAACTTTTCAACTTTTAGACTATTTTTTTCCTGGAAAAGACGCTATTTTTCAATTATTATTTTTAAATTATTATTTTTAAATGCAATA
>NW_017293727.1:0-510 GCF_001594075.2 Trachymyrmex cornetzi
ACTTGACATTAAATTAGTAGCACGTACCTCTGTTGATCCATTTGATATCCAAAAGCTTGCCAGCTTGTACTGTCATGACGAGAACTTACATCCGAAACATCATCAGCAAGGAATATTGTGTTATTCGTGTTATTTCCTTCAGAACTAAATGTATATTCAGAAGTTAATATTACTTACAGGTTGGATATAAACGTAATATTGAAATCATAGTTATTAAATGTTTGACTGAAATTTATGAAATCTATATACTTAAATGTTAACTGTTCAGTATAATTGCGTTAATTATAGAGGAATGGCCTCTATTATGAGATATCGAGTTCATTTTGGGTAAATGCTAGAAGTCTATAGGTAGAATTTTAATAAATAATAGGTCATTTTGAAGGGAATTTAATAAGATTTAAGATAACCTTATATAAAATTTAATTCAAAATCCATTTTTTTTAAAATTAACTATAGAAATCAAAGCCTTAAACGGTCTAGCTGGATCTTAATGCTTGTATGATTCTTATG
>NW_017293728.1:0-510 GCF_001594075.2 Trachymyrmex cornetzi
TGACTCCCGTTGGGATAACATATGTTTTAATTTTATATCGTATTATGTAAAACTAAGTCTATAATTCTTTTGATTGTTCCTTTGTACAACTTGACTTCCTATATTTGGAATAACGAATTGTAATTTGGAGAGAATGAGGGTGAGTAATACAATACATTGTGTGTGAAAACATAACAATATAATTAATTTCGCATAATTTGTTCTCCAGTCAGTCACTTGGCTTTTTAACGAAGAGACTTACGGCTTTTCCCAACTAGAAAGTAGGAAAATGCTCACCCTCAGTCTTAAATAGATTCGAATTTCAACATTGTCATAAGATGATTGTCAAGACATCTACGATAGCATTTATGGATTCGCTGATGATGGTTTGAAGGAAACTGAAACGTACGAATAATATGGTACAGATAATTAGTGTACATTTATATTGTATGGAGACATTTTTTGTTAATTATATAGTAATTGGCGTACCAATATTCGCGCTGTATATGCTCTTATTGTCCATATTTTTTA
>NW_017293729.1:0-511 GCF_001594075.2 Trachymyrmex cornetzi
AAAGAGGCTGTCCGCCGGGGAATTTTACGGGATACGCCGAGAATTAATGAAAAGGGTTGTTCGTCGGGAGAAATTAGTATAGGCTGTCCGCCGTGAGATTTAAAATGTGACTAAGGAATCAAGGCTTTTCGCTTTTTGTCCGTGAGAGAGGAAAAAGTAACGGAAATGATAGGCTTCAAGGCTTGGTCGCTTTTTGTCCGTGAGAGAGGAAAAAGCTGTTCGTCGGGAGAAATAAATGGAGTAATAAGTAATTAGCGGCCGTTGTGCCGGGAAAGAATATTAAGAGGTTCTGCCGAGTGAAATATATGAAAATAATAATAGGCTTGTACGCCGCGAAGTTTAAAATATGTAACTAACCGGAGAATTAAACATAAAAGACCGTTTGTCGTGACAATTGTAAGGCGTTTGTGCCGGGATAATTATGTTAAGCGATGCGAGGAACATTGGGTAATGTGCGTAGCAGGCGGAGAGTACCTGCGCGTAGCTTAGAACGAGTGTGTAAATGAAAGAA
>NW_017293731.1:0-511 GCF_001594075.2 Trachymyrmex cornetzi
GGAAAGAGCTAGATTAGCGGAGAAAAATGGTAGAACTGAAGCAGTTAAGGAAAAGAATAAGCAGGTATTATTCTCTGAAGTTGTCAGGGCTGAGAAAAAGGAGCAACGGAGTGCTCCATCTAGAGCTATAGCGAGTAGATCGACTGGGGCTACTGTGAGTAGCAAGAAGCGATTCAGGAATAATAACACGCTAATGGTTACTAGTGTAACAAAAGAATTGACCTCTGCTGAAGAGATTAAGAAGGCTCTTCTCAAAACAATAGACCCCGTTAAGAACCAGATTAGGGTCAAAAACATTAGGATGGCAAGTGAAGGTAGGGTCTTCATTGAGACGCTTGCAAGTACTGATCTGCAGAAGATAATGATTGTCGGAGTCTTGGTGATACAGGCTTATCGGTGACTAGACCTCCAGCGAGGAAGCCTAGGTTTATAATATGTGATGTTCCATGCTATATGCATGGGGAGGACCTCAGGAGGCAATTTTTAAACAGAACGTGGAAATTTTCCAAGA
>NW_017293732.1:0-512 GCF_001594075.2 Trachymyrmex cornetzi
ACCAGAATTATCACAGCTTCTTTTCTGCTGTGAAGCAGATTAAATACAGCACCTTATTCTACTCCTTGGACATGCATATGTACCGTGCAGCTACCGTGAGACATTTATCATTCGAGGATCTTTGAATCATTGTCACTCGTAAATGAAAATGCGAAAGAGCCTGAATGGTCGAAATGTTTATTTTCACAAACTACTGTAAAGACAAAGAAGATAAACGTTTTTGTGCATGTTAAATTCAATAATAACATCTTTATGCGTTGAAATGAGATAAAATGACAAGATTTTTTTTTATTACAATGGACACTTCTCAAGTATGTATCAGTTATTATCTACGTTCAGCTTAATCAAGATCTAATTTTTAGATTTTGATAATACTATTTTTAACAAAAAATAAATCTTTTAAAATATATCTCTTCTCGAGATAACAAAATAATAATTAGTAATTCTGCTTCTTGAGTTTTTTGGGTGCTAAATACGATGTTGTTTACCAAATTGCTCTATTACTCCACAAT
>NW_017293733.1:0-512 GCF_001594075.2 Trachymyrmex cornetzi
TAAACGGTAAGTTTATAAAATTTGTAATTATCGTACGTATTTTCAAGTAATTACGTATAAGATTATTATAAACCAAGAAAAATGATAAAGTAGAAAAAGTATGAAACACACACACAAAGACGGGCAGACGTTGGTGAATATTGTTTTTATTGTGTGTAAATACTTTCTATTAATAATCTGAAATTATATTAAGTAACAATAATCATAAAAATGCGACTGTTTTTTTTCTTTAGGTTCTTGCAAATGCGGTAGTACTTTGCAATGTGTGATAGAGAATGAACATGCGCAAGAAGTAATTTTGAAATGCAAAGTAATTAAAGGAACAGGAAAATGCAGCAAACGCTTTCTCAGGGCGCCTTTAAGAAAAACGATTGGATTAAAATTACGTACAAAACCAGTGGAAGTGTATCGTGCTGAAAGAGCGGATGAACTCATGATACGCGGAGATCCCGAACCACCACATTTATATGAAGCATCAGTATTACATGTCGCAAAAAATGAATATACAAAGG
>NW_017293734.1:0-512 GCF_001594075.2 Trachymyrmex cornetzi
CATTTTTTTATTAGTTAATAAAGTCTGTACATTAGCTCAATAAACGAATTCGTTATATGTATTAAAGGAAATGTTTTAAGGGGAAACGCCAGGGTATACTATTTAATAAATTCGATTACTGAGTTAATGTACAGACTTTATTAACTAATGAAACAATACATTAATATGATGAATGTATTTTATTACTTCTATAAAATTTGATAATACCATATACATTTAATGAATGAATTTATTGAATCTATGAACAATTTCATTAGAAGAATAAACTTTTTCATTAATTTAATTAAATATTACATTAAGTTATAATACACTCAAGTAAGTATATTTAAAAGTTGACGCAGTAGCCAATCATTCTTTCGCGCTTGTATGATAAGGTAAATTGATTGGCTACCGCCAATATCCACTGCGCGCTGCGGTGCGCGGTAAACGTGCAGCGTCAATTGTTTGATGGAGTTGTTGACGAGGTAGATGAGCGAGATACATTGTTTGTGCCTATAGAAGATTCTTTTCTG
>NW_017293735.1:0-512 GCF_001594075.2 Trachymyrmex cornetzi
GGACAGTGCCTATGTCTGAGGCTAGGTATTCAGCAAGGTGCTTTCTCATACCATTTACTATTGAAGATGCCCTATTGGCTCCTACTCTGCCAAGTCTTTGAAAATAATTTTCAGTTTCTTCAACAGTTCTCCAAGCACCTATCTGAATAGTGCCATCCTGTAATTCCAATTCCAGTTGTGTAGAATTTATGTAACCATTAACTTGATTGTCCATTAACATGTTGTGCAGACACACCAAGGCTTTGATAATATCTTCGGCTCTCTCCACAGAACCCATTAGAGGTGAATTTAAAACCTGCCATCTCATTGTCAGTATGCCAAAAGCATTTTCTGATACACGTCGTGCTCGAGATAGACGGTAATTGAAAATTCGTTCCTCATTTGGCAGCATCCCGAGCTTCCTTCCAGGAAAGGGACGCATAAGATACTTCTTTAGTGGAAACGCTTCGTCACCTACAAAGAAGTGTGGAAATGAGATATCAGTTCCAGGAAGAGGTTTGTCCAGTGGTAGG
>NW_017293736.1:0-512 GCF_001594075.2 Trachymyrmex cornetzi
CAGCGTTGGAGGCAGAGCCCTCTAGTAGCGAGCGATAGGAATTAAGTTTAACACCTAATAAATTTTCTATTAAACAGATTTCATATTAAGAATAAAAAGTTCATAAGTTAAGTAATCAAATAAATGTTCTGTAATATAAAATTAAAATATAGACTTAAATTTTAATACAACAAAGAAAATCAAGGCTAATGAGAGTATAGCGCGATTAGAAAGACGCAAGTTATGATGTACTCTTATTTGCCTGTGTTTTATATTTATATTAATCTATATAATATAACAGTAATAAGGCTCAATAAATTTAAAAATTCGAAAGAAAAAAGGGTTACGAGTCTAAGATTAAAGCGTTATAAATTAAAATTTCGAAACGTTAATAAATACACATGTCATTTCCTGAAAATCCTTTAACATTACATTTCACCAAAATCGGAGGATTTTTTTGCATTTCCATCGAACGTTTAGCTAATTTATTTACCTCTATTGTTAACTACAGGAAACTTTGTACAGGTACACGA
>NW_017293737.1:0-513 GCF_001594075.2 Trachymyrmex cornetzi
TAAATCGGTTTTATACGGTATTCGCGCGTTCCGCTTTGTTCTGACTCGCACCGACGCGACGCACGTCCACCGCGTTCTGTTACTCGGTAACGACTGACTTTCAATATGGCCGGCTTCGCTGGCAAGATGGCCAGGAAGAAGTAGTGCGTACTTTTTCCCTCGGTGCGTTCTATGTTCCCTAATCTGGTTTCTTTCTGGTTACACATTCAAACAGGCCTTACAGTGTCACAAATAGCTTAAATAATTAGGAAATAACTTCCTGAACATGAAATCTCACTGGACTTTCGTTTATTAACATTTCTTTTTGCGAATAATTAAACATTTAAGTTGGACAATTTCGGCAACCAATCAGGAGTTTTTTTTTTATTTTTTTTACGAGGGAGGAGAAAATCTTCACAAAGCCCAGTCCCGAGGGGGGACCCCCACAAGGGGGTGCACCCATCGGGCCTGGGAAGACACCCGTGGGTGTCGGATTCGACCTCTCCATGATCACATGGATGCACCGGGGAGGCC
>NW_017293738.1:0-513 GCF_001594075.2 Trachymyrmex cornetzi
TTTGTGTCCTCCTACGGCTGATTCGTGATATTCGGTAATTATTTTTACTCTATCCTCTATAGGCGGGGTAATTATAGCGTCGCGACATACTGAGATTATTGTTGGTCGTTCGATGAAAGTGTTGCGAAACTCCTTCAGTACGTATTTCCAAGTGATTGAGTCTATGCGCTCAGTTTTCATTATACTGAACGTGCGTAAATTTAATTCTGTTGCTCTAATAATGATGCGAAGCATTCTGCTAGGATATTCTCGTCGATTCTAACGCTTGGTCGTTCCTTTACTACCAAGGCGATTATATGCCGTCCTAGGAATGTTGACGTTATTACACGCGCTCGTCCCAGCATTAAGTTTTCAACTGGGGGTAGTTTTTCATTTTTCGCTAGTTCTAAGGCGCCATTGTCGCAAGGGAATTGTGTACCTGATATGAGGATAATTAAATTGTCGTTACGATCCATAAATGGCGTGTCTGATTCCTTGATTTCACATAGTGATTTTTGATTAGTCGTTAGATCT
>NW_017293739.1:0-513 GCF_001594075.2 Trachymyrmex cornetzi
GCGACCGACGCCATTCATCCAATATTTTAGCCGTAATTTCAGCATAAAGAAATTCGTCTTCAACTAGAGATCTCCATAGTAATCGAGAAAAATCCACAACAACTTACAATGCTTATATAATACGTGACCATCAACTACGCGCAACTTCTCGCACTACTTACAGATAGATGAGCTACATGATGCGCGCCTTATGACAAACTAGAGACGAAAACAAATTCTTTTCGAGTTTTCGGTATATTTATATTGTCGATTCTCGGCACAAAACTTTAATCATTTACTTTCGTTTTGCATCGGTCGTGAAACAAAATGTGCATTTGGTTTTGTTCCTATATTCAAAATATGAATATAGCTCTGCATGAATTTTGGTTCCCTGAAGCAAAACTAATCTGTTTTTTAAATGTTTAAACCGCGAGTTTTGTTTTTCGTGCCATCCCTAGATTGAGCCTAAAGCCGAAAGACTCTTGAATAAAGCTTAATGCATTAGGCATAAGAAAATCCAATCAGAGTACTTTA
>NW_017293740.1:0-513 GCF_001594075.2 Trachymyrmex cornetzi
AAAATTATTAAAATAACTTAAATTAGATAGAATTTGACATTATGAATTTAACAGTACGATGCCACTAATTAATAGGAGATAACAATGTAGGTAAAAGAATTTCTAGATGAATAAAAAAATATAAGTGCCTAATATATTTGGCTAAGGTTGTAGGTCTGTTTTTGATGCTAAATTATTGTATACACTCTTTGTATTTAAAGCGACGTTTACAATGAGATTCTAAGTAAAACGTAAGCTTTAAGCCTGCCGTAAAAAATTGATTAATCACGGTCGAATGTGAGGAGAATAATTAACTATGATTGGTCAATTTTTTACGGCTTAGGACTTGAAGCTTAGGTAACAGCTTATTGTAGAAAACCTATTAGTTCGGATCTATAATAAGTATTTTAAGCCTTAAGCCATAAGAAATTGACCAATTACAGTCGAATGCGAGGAGAATAATTGACTATGATTCGTCCATTTCTTATGGCTTAAGGCTTAAAAACCTGTCGTAGATCCGAACTTAGGCTTAGC
>NW_017293741.1:0-513 GCF_001594075.2 Trachymyrmex cornetzi
CCTCCTCTACCTTTCGTATGTCTCCATGACAGCTTCCTTGTTGCACTAGAGCACTCGCGAAAATACGATCGCGCACTGATAATAAGAATACAATAATCGCGTGAATACGACATTCTCAATATTAATCCCCATGCGCACTTTATAACATAACGAAATAATACCACGTGAAAGAACGATTCAATGAAGCTGAAATTCGCTTATTCGTCGGCAGTCCTTTTGTCTTTCCGTAATGCTTTTACATTACGTTCACGCACAATCGCACAAATGAGGTTATGATCGCGCATTGATGACCTACGAACGATGACAATCGCGTGACACTATGCACACTCCCGAAAATTAATCATTTCGTAACAACGCGGATCATCACGAAAGAATCGAACGAAGCTACGTTTCCGCTTGATTTCGACATTTCGTGAATCAGAGAACTAGACGCAACGAACCAAAGACATCGAGAATGGACTGCGCGATCCGTGTGTGAAAATGGTCGATAGAGATGAGAGAGAGGGACCGTGG
>NW_017293742.1:0-513 GCF_001594075.2 Trachymyrmex cornetzi
CATATAGATACTAAAATAAAATAGATATTAAAATAAAAATGGTATACGAACTGTTAAAAATGATAAAAGTTCGATCCAAGTTGTTGAAAGGGAAGCATGTTTTAAAAGGAATGCTCTGTTTGTTTTAAGGAATACCGAAAGACGATAAGAATCTATTATAAGAAGCAAAGAAAATATTATTTTTATGTTCATATTTGTACTAATGTAGATTAACTTTAATCTTGGTTTAACTTACTCTTTATCTAATTCTCAAAACTAGAAAAAGATAAAAAGTAAGTCAAAAGCCAGATTAAAATTTATCTACATTGATAAAGATGAACATTAATGACACTATCTAGAATTTATTTTTTCTTTGTTTGCCTTCAAAGCCTAGAAGCATCCGTCGCAGATAGCGCGCAGGAAGGTGTAATGTATACGTGCTTAAGAAAGCCAAGTAGATCTAATTTCAACCAGAGAGAAAGAGAGAGAGAGAGAGAGAGAGAGAGAGAGAGAGAGAGAGAGAGAGAGAGAGAG
>NW_017293743.1:0-514 GCF_001594075.2 Trachymyrmex cornetzi
TGTAAGTTGAAGATTTTGATATTCCATACAATTATAATAAATTCAGAATAATTTATTAAAAGTAAAATAACTCAAGATGTCATCAACAATTTGTCTTGATCAGCTAAAACTATAATC
Organism: Trachymyrmex cornetzi; assembly: GCF_001594075.2. Classification (NCBI taxonomy): domain Eukaryota; kingdom Metazoa; phylum Arthropoda; class Insecta; order Hymenoptera; family Formicidae; genus Trachymyrmex; species Trachymyrmex cornetzi. The sequence goes on from NW_017293743.1 coordinate 118, forward strand.
AGACTAAACTTAAAATAAAATAATTTCTTCTTTAAACTCCAATTACCAAACTCTAAATATTCTCTGTAAACTCTCCAAAAAAGATCTTTTTATTTACAAATACAACAAAACTCAAAATGTGTAGAAGATATTATGATTTATTTAAAAATCTTAAGAAAACACGACATATGTACTATTTGGCGGTTAAGTTTATTTTTGATGACTAATGGAGTAGTCTTTACCTAATTGTAATAACAATTACATTTTTTTAGTTGTGTCACTTTCAAAAAACGTGATTTTCGATTATCATGAATTATTACCGCGAATGAGTTAAGTAAACATTACTCTACCAATCATCAAAAGAGAACTAACTTAATTTTATGAAAAAACGACAAAACTGTCACAATTCAAAAAGAGT
>NW_017293744.1:0-514 GCF_001594075.2 Trachymyrmex cornetzi
AACATGTTTAAACTTCGAGATATAGCGAAGCATTTGGCATTACATGGCGTAAATAAGGAAACTATAAATGACATAGAAAAAAAAATAATTTCAACAACAAATGATTCATTAACTGCAGGATGTAACGTGGATTCAGGTTCTCATCAATCTCATACAGTTTCACGAACTGAAAAAATGAAAACAGATAATGGTAATTTTTAAGACTATTTGTATAATTTGTAATGTGTGTTTTAGAAATCTTATAAACAATCGAGTTAAACAATTCAATTTGGTTGGTATCAAGGATAATTCGTATTTATTATCATACTTAAATAGTGACAATTAATTTTTATATTCAAGTAATTAATCCATTATTCTCAGGTTTATATATTATTTGAACTTATACATTAGGTTTTTGAGGTATTTGAACAGTAAGAGTCTTTAGTTTCAAACAATCATAAAACAGTGTCAAGTAAGTCGGGGGAATACGCCACACTTAAGCGAAATTAGATTTTTTAGTAATTATTTGTTCAAT
>NW_017293745.1:0-514 GCF_001594075.2 Trachymyrmex cornetzi
TGGTGATCCATCCGTGTGTCGTCCTCGCGGTTCATACGCGCTCGCGTTGCATTCGCATACAGCATAAGTGCATGTAGGCAATAGATCTGTTGGCAATAATACTTGTAGGCAATAGTACATGTAGGCAATAATTCATGTATGCAAAAGTAACTTCGTTCCTAAAATTTTTATTTGTGCGCAAAAAGTGCATGTAGGCAATAGAGCTGTAGCCAGTAATACTTGTAGGCAAAAATAACTCGGTTTTTCAAAAATTGACTCAAATTTGACTCAAAAATTGACTCAAATTTGACTCAGAAATTGACTCAAATTTGTCCCAAAAATTGATTAAAATTGGACTAGAAAATTGAATCAAATTTGACACAATTGACTCAAATTTGAACCAAAAATTGCCTCAAATTTGACTAAAATTTGACTCAAAAATTGACTCAATTTTGACAGAAATTTGGTATAATTGACTCAAATTTGACTCAAAAATTGACCCAAATTTGACTAAAAAATTGATTAAAATTTGACT
>NW_017293746.1:0-514 GCF_001594075.2 Trachymyrmex cornetzi
TAGAATCTGCGTGGACCAGTAGTCAGGCTGGATCCACTCGGACTGAAGTCTTTCTTGTACCCTGAAGCCGGAAGCCAGTTCCGGGCTTCATGTCACGAACTGTAATGCTAAGGGCGCGAAAGGGCACAAGCCCAAGAAAATATTAAGTTTATTAATAATATTTCATTATGAAAAATTTATGTTTGTTACCAATCTTTGATACTATAGTTTATTTACGGCGTTACATTAAAAATTACATTAAAAGTAAGTTGAAAAGAAGCAAGAGTAAGTCGCGGAAATACGCGGCCAATGGGCTAATCGGATTTAGTTTTCATTGATTATCGAGCGCTAGACCAATCAGGGGCCATTTATATTAAGAAATAAAATGGTATAATTTTGAGAGAGAATTTATTTTAAATAATTAATAATTGTATAAAGCGCTAAGCTAAAATAAGTTCCGTTATACGTATAAAAATCATTAATTTAGTTATAGAGCGCTAGACCAATCAGAGGTCATTTCAGTTAAAGGGCTAGC
>NW_017293747.1:0-514 GCF_001594075.2 Trachymyrmex cornetzi
ATCCGGAAGAATTAAAAAAAGGGTTAAAACTGTACTACATAATAGTACATTAAGTATTATTTTTTTAAAGGATGTTTTAAAAAAATTTCTAGAACTTCCAAACGTTTATTCTTCAATCTTATCGCATATAGAAGAATGTAAGAATAGTCAACTTTTTACTTTTTTTGATAGCGAATATTGGAAAAAAGTTGAAAATGAAAAAGAAAACAGAATTGTGCTCCCTTTAGTTCTATATTTTGATGATGTAGAAATAAATAATCCTTTAGGCTCACGAAAATGTATTCATAAAATTGGTATAATTTACTCTTCTATTCTTGGATTACCTTATGAATTTTCAAGTATGCTAGAAAGCATTTTTTTAGTTCAAATTCATAATTACCAAGACCATAAAGTTTTAGGTAATAAAAGAATTTTTCAACATGTTGTAAATCAAATCATCAACTTACAAGAAAATGGTATAATTATTTCAATAAATAATCAAGAATATAAAATATTTTTCATTCTTCCTTTTATC
>NW_017293748.1:0-515 GCF_001594075.2 Trachymyrmex cornetzi
ATGGAAATTATTCCACTCCTTCTCATAATTAAAATTATCGAAAAATAATAATTTCGAACACTCACTATTTATAGAACGCATAGGGATAAATGTAATTTTTTACTTCTCGCAAAGTAAATTAAAATGTATTGATAAAATTTCAACAACTCTCTTAAAAGCTTACAATTCTTTTTCAATTAGTACTTGGGTACATGATAATGATTTTAATCCTTAAACGCTTTTTTTCGATACGTCGGCTTTTTCTCAATGCTTTTTTAATGCTTACATTGCTTATAATTTTTTATTAATAATGATACATACATTTGGTTAGTACCACATTATATTTTTAATTTATATCATTTCGATTGAAAAACAATTTTACAATATTTTCATTTTTATAAAAGTTGCAAACAATCGAATTAGATATGTCATACCGCAGTGTCTTGTAGTGTTACGTTTAAGGAATTAATTTAAAAAAAAAGTACAAGAATTTTTTAGCCAAGCCATCGATGTGGCAGCAAGGCACATTTCAACGA
>NW_017293749.1:0-515 GCF_001594075.2 Trachymyrmex cornetzi
TTTTTTGTTTTTTAAAAAAATACGTGTTAATTTTTCGCATTGAACTAGCATCATGGCCACTTCGTTTCGATCCACCACCTCTTTTTTCCACACTATCAGCCTGACCCAAACCAACCAAAGAAAAAAAACATTCACAATCAAGCCAGTACATTTTTTACATAAACACAGTCAGTACAATATAACGAACAATTATCCAGTCATTAGTTTTGTATTCTTTGCGAGAATATTAATGTTAATTAATCATGCATTTACCTATTAGTGATTAAAGTTATCAAGGTGCAACAAAAATCATTAAAACCAACCAAACAAAAGCCCCAAACAAAGTTATTATGTACTAAACTAACTTACCATTACTTTCTTCTTTATTTCGCGTCGCGTTGATTTTCATTCAGACATCAAAATTCTCTCACTTCAACTAAACTAACTTACATTTATATTAATAACAACTTAATTCTTTGTTTCATGAATATCATTTAAATCGCAACGCAGCTACGTAAGCAACAGAATTCGTCGAG
>NW_017293750.1:0-516 GCF_001594075.2 Trachymyrmex cornetzi
GCAGCCTTTTTTCGCTTATAAACTAGCAACAGTAGTCTATTTTTATTTAATTGTTACCTTTCTAGCATTATATATACTGAAGATTTAGGTATAAAGAGTTAGCTAAATTTATTTTATTATCAACCCATTTAAGATGCTCCAAAGATAAGAAAAAAATAATTTTGTTTGTTACTGGTTTTTTACTATTCAATCCTAGTATTGATTTTTATTAAATTTTTAGTGAATTAATAGCTGTTGCACCTAATCCAGTTTCTTAAACCGTAGTAGATAAACTAAGCTTATGTTTGTGCTGTTGCAATAAATCCCTACCAAAACTAAAAAAACTTTAGGCTTGGCAATAAAAATTAAAAAAAAATAATCAACAATAAGTTAACTCTATTAAGTTCATCTTAAACTTTATAACCTTAATAAACTATATTAATTTACTTACTTTGCTCAACTAATCAAATTTTAGCTTATGGTTCTCTTGTTTGAACTACTTTATCAAAATTTATTAAGATTAAGGAAGCTTTTTTG
>NW_017293751.1:0-516 GCF_001594075.2 Trachymyrmex cornetzi
CAACACCGCCTCATTTCCCGGATCCCACGAGCCGAGGGCGCCGACGACGAAGGCCGTCACGACTTTGTTTTTGCAGTTCTTCCGCCAGGGCGTTGTATTTGTCGAGTTTCCTCGCCCTGGCCTCTTCAAAAGCTACCCATCTATTTTCGAAGGGCATCGTCGCATATGACGACACTTTTGGAGGGCTCGTGCCTGACCACAAGGTCAGGTCGTAGCGCTATCAAATCGCCGCTGACGCCCTCCACCCACTGGTTAACCCGCACTACCCCTGGAAAGCGAGTGGCTTTCCAGAGGCGGTGCAGGACAGCATTGTGCCTCAGCAGTATTGCGGCGGAATGGATACCGCAGTGGCAGAGCACATGAGGTAAAGTCTCCGATGCTTCAACGCATCGCCGACAGCGCTTGTCGTTTGTCTCCCAACGTCGTGCGCCGTTGAGAGGGAATACATCTAATCGGGCCTTATGAATAAAGCGCCAATCGGCGAAGCGAGTGAAACTGCCGCCACGGATAAAGTGA
>NW_017293752.1:0-516 GCF_001594075.2 Trachymyrmex cornetzi
GTGGAATCCGAATTTCGTCAGGGTAGTCTTCTCTCAATTGACTATTCTCGTTTCTCGCACGGAGTTCTTCCTGCCTTATACAATTCCTCTTGCTCGAGTCTCAGACCGCTGAAGCCTCCTTGACGGATGGTTTAGTGGGTCGTCCTCCTAAAAAGTTACATCATCCTGGAGTTTCGACATCCTCATTTCTTCCTGTAAAACAGAATCGGAACTAAAAGGGCGCAAATAATAGATGCAGACCGCAAATTTAAAAGAGTGATACGACCTGTGTACTCCCGCCACGGGGAGTTGTCTGGAGTCTTTTCAGTGACGGTCTTCTTCAGCGGTCCTCTTCTCGGCTAGCAACTGCGTGACACAGCTCGATACAATCCACGCACACAGCTACCGATCCTTGCTTTGGTTAGCTCTATTTACCGATTCTCGCAAAAGATAATGGACAAAAATAAAGAAAAGTATTAGGTATGGGAATAAGTTTCCGCCCATTGTAGAAAGATGTCGTTAGTAGCATTGCTTGTG
>NW_017293753.1:0-516 GCF_001594075.2 Trachymyrmex cornetzi
GAGAGCAAGGGCTCATATCGAGCCCCCTACCGCTCCTTTTCTGACCATTCCAGCTGTCGTCAAAACCTCGGGTTTTTTTGTCTTTCTCCCTCTCGCGGTCGCGCCCAACTCGTGCATTGTTATCCGGCTGAATCTGTGTAAATGCCGAGAGTGCATCGCGCAGGGCGAGAGCAGGCGCTCAAGAGACTACAGCGTGAATATCACCATCGGACGGAGTTCGACCCGCGCGAATTTACCGACCCGCGGACGGTTCAGCTTCCCGGTTATCACCACCCGATTCCGGGCAACCACGCCGATCCGCCTCTGCCTCTGCCCGCTAAAACGGAACCTCGGAAACCGCTGGTCACAAAGATAGAGGTTGTAACGGGGAACCTATTGGTCACTCAAATACGGAGGAAGAAATTTTATAGCGCACTCGATAACCAAATAAACCGCGCGAAGGAACTTGAAATCTATTTTTTTTTTCCTTTCTTTTCCATTTGCGTTCCGCCTCGCAATACGCGTAACCTAGCCACA
>NW_017293754.1:0-516 GCF_001594075.2 Trachymyrmex cornetzi
AGTGTGGATATAATATACATTGTATGATGTCATTACACTTAGTTCGATGAAGTTTCATGTTTTTAGCTGCTAAAGAATCATTAAAAGAATTATTACATAATATACTTAAATGATCAATTGATAAGATAGCAGAATGATTACAAACGAACATAGCTAATTTTGCTTCTGCAATAGAGTCTTTTAGGGTCTTTATTTTGACATCCAATGTTGCCTGATGAAATCTAGTTGATGAAAACGGTTCTATAGCTTTGATATGTTTCTTCGACTTCGCATGATGCATTAAGTCGTATAATTTTGCTTTGATTTCGCATTTGCAATATTTACAAAGAGCTTTCGTTTTATCGGCAGGACATTCCAAAAGCCAATTTGCAAAAATATCTTGCTTCAACCATTCCTTTCTAAATTTTTGCGTGTACTGTCGTACTTTTTTCATTACTAAAACGATTATTGTACAGCAATTAGTTGTAACAATAATATTTTACACAATTATACTTTATTATATTTATTATACACATA
>NW_017293755.1:0-516 GCF_001594075.2 Trachymyrmex cornetzi
TTTTTTGCTGAGGATGGATTCTTGTCATCGAGTCTAACAGTTTCTGAGCGAACACGCTTAGATACGCGAACCGCAGTCCGATATAAAAACTCGTACAGCTCGTCGATCTTCGGAAACTCGTCGCGTCCGAGCGTTTCCTCCCACTTTTCGGCTGTATTTTTAGGTAATTTGCTCTCGATTATGTTAACGAGTATCTCAGATCCCACGTCGACTCCCAAAGCGTTCAAGGAAGCGACGTGCTGCTGTGCGTCGTCGGTGAACTTAGATAATCCCTCAGTAGTTTCCTTTTCTAATATTGGTAGATTTCTCAACAATGAGAGGTGACGTGAGATCAAGATACGATTTACCTGGTACGCGCGTTTCAATAGTTCCCAAGCCTTGGAATAATTCGCGTTTTCGATCGTTAATATATTAATTTTGTTAGCCGCCTCGCCGGTTAATGCTGATTGTAAATACTGTAATTTTTCGATATCCGATAAATCCGCGCGCGTATCTATCATGGCAATAAAGGCATTC
>NW_017293756.1:0-517 GCF_001594075.2 Trachymyrmex cornetzi
CAGTTTAGTTCGCTCTACATGTCCACGAACTCTATCAGAACAATTATCAGGCACCCTGTATAAACTTATTTATATTATAATTATATATTTGCGTGACACGTAAAATTTGCAAGGATCTGATAGTTTTATTTACCCGATCAGGATGATTTTATTAACAAGAAACATCACCAAAATATCTTCTTTCGATTTTGATGATAAACCTTTAATTCAAAAAACAATAATCTTCTTCAAAGGGTGTTTCACCTCTTAAAAATGAAAACAGGAACAATACAAAAATACGTATCCCTTATTCTTGTTTAGACAAGAATATATTAAAGGCTTACCAAATTCGAAGGGAGACACTTCCGTAATGCTATATGCATATACATCAAGACAGGGTATTTATGATGACGATTTACAAGATTTTTTAACTATTAGAAAACAAAGTGGGATCTCTCTAATTGCTTCTACTATGTTCTCGTCATCAGTTCTACTAGAGTAGGAAATAATAAAATTTTATAATTATATATATATATAT
>NW_017293757.1:0-517 GCF_001594075.2 Trachymyrmex cornetzi
AAATGATTGTAAAGATGTTAGAGTTTAATGCGATTATCGATATCGATTTTTCTTGCTATCGAATAATTTTAATTTAATACGATATAATTTTAAGCGTCGCCTTACTAACCTCTTTCCCCTTTTTACTCCTTTTATCTCTTTAAAATATAAATATCACATATTTAAAGTTGATAAAATTTTATATCCGAAGAGATTCTGTCAATTTATCTAATTATGCACAATTATTTATGTGCATACTATTGCGTACGCTGCATTGTTTTAATAGGTAATCATGTTTTACCGATCGCATTGGTTCGCGAGTGTATTTAATGAATCTGATCAGCATATCTATTCAGTTCAGCATATCTATTCGAATACTGCCGAGTTCTCAGGAACATGCTTGAAAAAAAAAGGAAAAAAAAGAAATTTTCTTTATCAAGGCGTCGCAACAATATCTAGTCGTTTACACCGATATACGTTGTTACATGATGAGAAAGATAATTTGTAATCCCCTTGGTTAGAAGGATTGTACAATAAT
>NW_017293758.1:0-517 GCF_001594075.2 Trachymyrmex cornetzi
CAAACACGTAATTTGCACGAACATACAATGTCGAGTTCTTAGAATTAGATTTAGACGCTTTATTGCAACGAATTCGAAGATTGATACGTATGTGTAACTGCGTGTATGATAGCTGCGTGAGATATTGCTGTGGTAGGTTGTAGTATAAAAAGACATGTCGATGTGCGGCGCGCGGCGCGATATCTAGTGATTTCGTTGGAGTTCGAGCTTTGCTTTAGGATCCCCTTAAACGTTGATAACAATACTTTACAAAAATTTTTCCATTCTAGCAAACAGTTTAAGCGTCCTACGAAATTATTCCCTAATAAAAATAAAAATTAAAGCGTAAGTCGAATGCAGGGGAAAGTGGGAGAACTGTGCGTATCTAAGTGAAATTTATTGTCCTGGAATGGTTTTCCAAGTTTAAAGCGATATAAGCATGGAAATAAAAACTATAAACATTCTTCTATCATTACGTATCCTCATATTGAATAGATTTGCATTTAATAAGGTTATATTTGGCAAAAAGAAAAAAAAA
>NW_017293759.1:0-517 GCF_001594075.2 Trachymyrmex cornetzi
AACGTAGTAGTCATTAAATATAATATATAACACGTTGTTCAACATCAACTTTATGTATAACTCATACAGATATTGTATACTTAATTGTAATCGTAATTAAATACAATAGAATATTAATCTATTCAATTCTAATCTCTGATTTTTCTCTCTTTTTCTTTAATGGATACTCTGGATACATGTAAAAGAGATTTTCGATGTAAGATCTTTTCTATTATAATATGCATGTGATATACATATATAATATAATAATAGATATATATTAATACTATAAAAGAATAATAGAAAAGATAATAGAAAAGATCACATACATATTATAATACGTATATGTTATAATAGAAAAGATCTTCCATCGAAAATCTCTTTTACGTGTATTCAGAGAATGCAGAAAAGAAAAAAAGAGAGAAAAATCAGAGGTTAGAATTGAATAGATTTGTATTCTATTGTATTTAATTATGATTACAATTAAGTATACAACATCTCTACGAGTTATACATAAAGTTGATGTTGAACAACGTGT
>NW_017293760.1:0-517 GCF_001594075.2 Trachymyrmex cornetzi
GATATCAACCAGAAATTCGTGGCACTCTTCGGGAGTGACATTGTCGAAATTAAATGGTAGAAGACCATTTGCATTCTGCTGCTCCTCGACAGCGTCACCCTCGTCGAGGACGTCCTCCTCGCCGAGGACATCTTCAACGAGGAGAACGTATTCTCCGTTGATGGCATCTTCTTCGGCGAGGATATCCTCCTCGTCGAGGACGTCCTCTATATCAAGCTTTATTCTTTTAGGCGGTGGCTCATATTGCTTCATTTCCACAAGTTTTTTCACAAGTTTTTTTCACAAGTTTTTTTTACAAGTTTTTTTTCACGAGTTTTTTCACAAGTTTTTTCACAAGTTTTTTCACAAGTTTTTTTCACAAGTTTTTTTCACAAGTTTCTTCACAAGTTTTTGTCACAAGTTTTTTTTTTCTATGCTGCACTATAAATTATCACTTTTACTTAACCACATAATATGTAAAAGTATTCCACCATTTCACGTTAATAGTGGAATACTTTTACACATTTTACAAAAAAAG
>NW_017293761.1:0-517 GCF_001594075.2 Trachymyrmex cornetzi
TCTTCATGTTGCTTAGCCCTAATTTCTCTTTGATATTTTCGTTCTTCTTTACTTTGTGATATGTAATCTTCTACAAGATCTTTTACTTTCCTCTTTTTATTACCTGAAATTATAATTATCAATCATCAAAGATGTTTATTTTATATCTCACGTATTTTGTTTGTACATATACATTTTTATATACAATATTATATGCTTTACTTTTTTCTGGTTTATTTTCCAATATATTTTCCTTTTCTTCCGTTCCTACATGTGATCCTGCAACTGCCAAAGGCTGAACCCACGGTTTTTTTTCAAATAATTCTTGCATGATATGAAGTGCATGTTTAATTAATGTATAAATATACCATATATTACAGTCATATATCTTAAAATGAAATTTTAAGAATGTTTGAAATATTCTCATTACCTTGAAGTATTCCCATTCTTTTCTATTATTTAAGCTTTTTTTATTATGATCCAAAACACATTTATATTGTCGTTTAAGGGCTTGAAATTTTGTCGAACATTTAAATCC
>NW_017293762.1:0-518 GCF_001594075.2 Trachymyrmex cornetzi
AGTGATGCACAAAGTGTAACGTTTCAATTGTGTGCACGATTTAATTGGAACAGAATATGTACGTTGTGCACGGTTGAGATCCGTTTCGGATGAAGTTAGAATAAATGTAGTTTTTTCCGCCTATATTAAACAAGAAAAAGTAAAAGTGCCCATCACTCAAAGTCTTCCAACCTTATTTATAGTCGCCGCAGTTAGTAATATGTAATTGTCACTAGAAAACACAAGCTTACACACCCTTCGACTGAGTACGAATGTGTAGTGTTGTGTCGACAATAACGAACAATTGGAACGCAACTTGTGTCGCCGTGTACACGAAAGTGTCTAGTGATATTGCAATTGGAAAGCACCCTCAGTAGACTGAGCCGCTGCCGCGTTCTCAGACATAAGGCTCTAGATATATCAAAATAATGCATTCCTTTTATTGGAGCCGTAATGCCGATAACCTTCCTATTGGCAATTTCGACCGCCATTTGTGACCTAGTTCAATAAACGCTTATGGCCGCAGCATAGACTCTTGC
>NW_017293763.1:0-518 GCF_001594075.2 Trachymyrmex cornetzi
TAGGATTGTGCAAGGATCCTCGTCTTTTTTGATTTTCAAAAACCTTAACATATTTATTTATAACTTCACGGAGGCGTGCTGATAATGTCTCATTTCTCGCGCAAAAAATATAAGAATTTCTAACTCAAAGAACTTCAGAATTCAACAGAATATAAAATTCTCTCTAAGAGACTTATGTCCGTTTCTACCAACGTAACTCAACTTTAATCTCGGGAACTTACTCTTCATCCTTTTCTAATCCTTAAAGCTAGAAAAAGATCAAGAATTAGTTGAATCAAGATTAAAATTAAACTACATAAAAACGGGCATTAAAGATTTGAAGTTCGAGTTCAAGATTTTAAGATACAAAAAATCCGAATAAACAAAGATTTAAAAAATCTTCTATTATATATCCTTTCAGTCATTTTTTTATATTCTTAAAAATTCTTTCACTCAATGCATCGACCAATGAAAGGAAATCATTGTTTTTATTTTAAAATAAATATTACAAATATTATAAAATTAAAACTTTTAATCGT
>NW_017293764.1:0-518 GCF_001594075.2 Trachymyrmex cornetzi
ACGCGCTTGTACATGCATGAAAGTACAAAGCACGGACAGCGAGAATATCGCATCAAATGAATTACTGTCAATTGTATTGTCTAACGATGCCCTAGAGAAAGAACTCGACGACATTCAACGAACGGTTCCTGACACGGGTGGAAATGAGTCATGTACAAATAATGTTGAGATTGAAGAAGTGTCGACGTCAAAGGAAACATCGAATCGAAAAAGAAAGGAAAAATCAAGTGAACAAGTATCAACAGAAGATTTGTCAAGTATGTGCAAGACATATAATAAATTTTCAGATTTGCTTGATGTTATTTACTGTTCTGTACGCAATTCCTCATTTGACGGTTTTTACAAATCTCTGTCACGTGAAGACGCACAATAATGGTAACGATTATTCATGCAAGCCTCCCTAATGAAAATTTTTCTCAGAATTTTTATACAAATTGAAATACATACTCAGCAACACTCAGAATGTATATTTTTTTCTCAGAATTGTTCATATATGTGAATTCTGAAATATTCTAAGA
>NW_017293765.1:0-518 GCF_001594075.2 Trachymyrmex cornetzi
CGAGTTATTCGCGAGTTAAGGAAAGGAGCATTCTGGCTTTGATTGCTCCGATAAAAATCATATCGCAATTTAAAAAGCAGATTCTTAAAGCTAGAAACTTTGACTTTAGCGAATGATATACTTGTAACGAAAATTTCGCAACAAATGAAAAATTTAGCAAAAAAATTTTTTTAAATACGAAGAAACTTTTTCCCCGACCCAATATATCTTATTTCTGTGAAAAATATAAATATATCTCATTATTGGGAGTATTGCGAAAGGAAAATGGTACCGGAAAACCAGGGTCGCTGGTGATGTCGGAATTATAAACGAACAATCACGAGGAGTTAGAAGGTGTTGGAAAGAATAGAGACTGAGAGTGATATAAATGAGATGTACCTTCTGAGTTTTATTCGAGAACAACTGAATTTAGTCGTTAAGCGATAGATATACACAAGTACCGAGAGGTAGGGCCTCCGCACAATAGGGGAACAAGAATTAGATATTAAGATTTCAACCTATCAGAAACCGTGTATTCC
>NW_017293766.1:0-518 GCF_001594075.2 Trachymyrmex cornetzi
TAACAAAATTTCAAAATTAATGTTAGAATATTTTAATGATTCAAAATATTTGAATTAATTTTCAGGAAAATTTTGTTTTTTGAGTTGCAATTCGTTATTATTGCAAATGAACGAATTACAATTTAAGAACTATTTTAAATAATGATGTTATCGCATATTATTATTGTACACATAAATTATAGAATAAAAAAATGTCAATTTGATCCCCACATTCCTTCCTCTTTCTCTGTATCTCCCTCTCTTCCTCTCTTTTGCAATGCAAACTATAAATAAAGAATGTTTTAGGAGTATTTATTAATCGAATGTAAAATGATTGTTTTAGAGCGAACGCTTACTCAACAGCAGTGGTTTCAATATTTACCTCAAGAAAGAACTTCATCAATTTACCGATAGCATTAAAGCACGCGGCGTGATTTACAGTTTGCTACACCTATCAGAAGTGCAGAGATGCAGAGGTGTCATAACAATCTCATCGGGCAGCTTTGCATTTATTCTTTGTTATTATGCAGATAAATATC
>NW_017293767.1:0-518 GCF_001594075.2 Trachymyrmex cornetzi
TATTGTAACGTATAGAATAAGCGATTATAAATATATTATTATTAAATAGAGTCAGTGTCCATTTATTTATATTCACCTTCCTTAAAACTATTAACTAAATACAATTCGATTCGCGCTAAAATCTTTATAATTAAAATCTTCATACTACTCTTCGCAACATTCACGAAGGACGAGAAGGACAGGAAGGAAGCTTTCCATACTTTATTCCAAGCTGAGCGTACCGACGGTGATCTATATCAACGATATCGTTCCCAGTCAGCAATGAAAGGTAGGACATAATATAATACTATTCTCAAATCGACTACTGATCATTAGATTACTAAATTCATTCAAGCGACTTAGTGCTGCATAGTTGAATTACACTGCGTACGTAACAGTTGTCTGAAGGTCTAGATATCTTATAATCAGAGAATTGCCTTTGAATACAGCTCTACGAATTAAAGTTGAATTACACTTTAATTCACGTGGCTACTTTCAATCGACATTCACAGTCATCATTACACTGTAAATTGTCGATA
>NW_017293768.1:0-518 GCF_001594075.2 Trachymyrmex cornetzi
GAGCATGCAGAATGGGTTCCTGCCGAGAATGCAATGGGAGGCATAATACATTATGTCATCTGCCACTAGCCGACAAGGACTCAGCAAAATCAGAACCGCAAGACGATAATCATCAATTAGTTGCTAACGTAGTGGTTAATCACGCATACCATAAGGTAAGAAGGAGACAAATTCTCATGGCCACTGCAAGGCTAGAGGCAACGCGATGCAACGGCACACTATTTCCGATTCGCGTACTACTCGATAGCGCTAGCGAGGCTAATTTTATCACTCAAGCTGCGTGTAATAAGCTAGGGCTAAAGGACAGCAGAGCCTTTGAGACTGTGACCGGTTTAAACGAAATTGAAAACAGGATTCATAGTATTTGCGAAGTTCACGTGCTGTCAAAGTACTCCAATTTCGAGGTTAATGTTCAGTGTCTGATCGTGCCCAAGATCACTAAGAATTTGCCATCCATGAGGATAGATCGCGACAAGTTGCCGATACCGGGTAATATTGTTTTGGCGGATCCAGAATTT
>NW_017293769.1:0-518 GCF_001594075.2 Trachymyrmex cornetzi
AGCACACTTTATAAAAAAATATGTCAACTTTTTAAAGGATATACGTCCACGCATAAAACAGTTCTATTTACATATATTAGGGCAATTAATTTTATGTCGAGATATCGAATCTGCAGAAGAGATATTAAAAGGAATTTTAGTTATAACTCAAAGTGAAACAGAAGGTAACACAAGAGAGAATAAAAAAACATTATGTGAAGAATACAAAATTAAAATGAAAAATCTTATTACACAAAATTCTGAAGATATCAATGAGAGTACAAAACAATATGATACAGAAGACGAAGAAGAAAACTTTAATAAGTGGAGTGATTGGGCAAGAAATATAAATGATAAAATTAAAACTATACTGGCTGATAATGAAGGAGACAGGGAAAATGCTCATTATTTACCCAAATTAGCAGAATATTTTTTGAAAGATATTAAACTGCTGCCTTTATGGTCTTGCGTATGCCGAGATAACTTTGGATTTGGTAGAATACCGGCCAGTAGTGCTTCCGTAGAAAGCGACTTTAATA
>NW_017293770.1:0-519 GCF_001594075.2 Trachymyrmex cornetzi
AAGAAAGATTAACAAACCATTTTTTCTTTATAGATGTTATAGAGGAAGTGATTGTATCATTTGTAAAAGAAACCGGAGAAATACTAATGCTTACTTCCTTCCGACTTATCGAAGAGGACAATGGCAACATCTTATGAGCAAACTTATAACTGTTGTCGGAATTGTTTTCTCCCGGCAACCATAAATATTCCACTTTTTTAATGTTAGTTATTTTCTTTTTTTCTTCTTTCCGTCTCAACCAAGCCATTTTTTTATCTATTCTTTGTTTGTTTAAAACAAATTGATTGTATAATTTTTGATTCTGTGAATTAAAAAATTTGTCAAGAATATTGAGTGGCAACTCATAAGAGATGGTACGTACAAGATGGAAAATTATTTTTTGCGAACGTTAGATCGACCTATAAGAATCATTTAATTCTAAATTAAAAATTTTTTTGATATACTCTTGTCTAATATTATAAACGATTTGATATCAACAATTGGCGCCAAGTTAAATTCATTGTAATTCGAACAAATTAA
>NW_017293771.1:0-519 GCF_001594075.2 Trachymyrmex cornetzi
TACATCGAGAATTTAAATGCCAGAATTAAACAAAAAGAAAGAAAAGGAAAATGAAAAAGAAGAAAATATTAAAAAGGTCTAATTAAAGAATACAGAAACTAATTTATCAAAAAACTTAATAAGATAATTAATTATCCCGAAAATAGGAACACTCACCACGATTACAAAGTATCGCAAATATTATCATGAATAATTCAAGATCCGGTCCTTGATATGTTGGCTAGTCGGTATCAGACACAGTGAGTCACTTTTTAGTTATTAGCTAATTTTAATGAAAATTGTAAAGTGATAAAAAATCTCGTCAGAAAGACTTATTACTGTGTACGAACGACATCGACGGGACAACAACTCCAGCTTTTATAATTTATCTATAATCGGGAGGTATGCCTTCGGAAGCCCCTCCATATCCGTCTGCAGGTTGAGTCCATGCGTTTATCTCCTGATGAACATCATCTTCGAAATCAATCTTTTTCTGTAGTGAGGTTCCTCGTCCAATATTGCAACGTTGTCCCAGTCAAA
>NW_017293772.1:0-520 GCF_001594075.2 Trachymyrmex cornetzi
TATAATTAAAGTAAAAAGTGGTCATGCAACAGACAGCTGTATTAAGCCAAGAATCGCGTTCGGATATTTCTATCACTCAGCTGTTATTAACGAATCGTCCCGGTGGACACATGCGTGTATCTGTTAAAAGTGCTTGCTTGATTGGAACGATTCCAGCCCGTGAGGTGTAATTCAACCCCACAGTCTAAATCGTAGCAATTGGCAAGTCTCTGATTATTGAACGAGTTACTCGGATTTAGACGACTCCCGCCAGTAAGGTGTAGTTCAACCTTAAAGCACCGAGTCGTTGCAATCGGCAATAATTCAATGGTCAGACGATGAACGTGTAATGCCTACCGATTTATGGATATTCTAGCAATTAAGGTATACTTCAACCTTAATTCATGAAACAAGCTAAATGGCAGTGCTCCGATTACCTGGTCTGCTGTATAATCTAGACGACTCCCAATAATAAGGTGTAATTCAACCTTATTGTGTCGAGACCTTGCGATTAGCAGAGTTCTTGCGATCGGATTGTGAA
>NW_017293773.1:0-520 GCF_001594075.2 Trachymyrmex cornetzi
TGTTCCACAATGGTGTTTTTTCATATAATATTTATCTTAATTATTTTGAATTAATAAATACCAACGTGTTATTTCATTTCTATGTAACCTCATCAAATATTAATACTATGAAATTGTCATCATGAAATTAAGAATGGTTACAATAGGAGGTACACCGTTAGCAATGACTCGATCACAAGCGTGCGATTAGCTCAGCGTAAATGTATTAAGCTTGCCGTTCTAGGGATCGTAGGTTCAAATCTTACCGACGCCGGCGATGCGATGTGTTTTTCAATAATTAATTGTAGTTAATATAAGACGGAATATAAGAATGCGAAACAGTAAAAATATAAATTAAATTGGAAAAATAAAAAGCAACAATAACAAAAGAATTATTTTTTTCATTAAGATATAACCATAATTTTCTTATTACAAGTAAATGTGATATTTAATTCCAGCAAAGAGATTCTTCTATTATTAAGAGGATTGCAATCTTAAAGCCAACCTATCATGGGTAAACGAAATTCCTCTACTTCGGAGA
>NW_017293775.1:0-520 GCF_001594075.2 Trachymyrmex cornetzi
CTTAAAAAGTTACAAATTATTATTATGCAAAAAATTTGAATTATATTTCATCTTTTTAAATTTACATTTTACTGTTTAATTAAAACATGAATAAATATTTTAATTTTAAGGCAATCTTTCCTAATTACCATTAATTCCTTAATCACTTTCTCGTTTCTCAAATTAAGATCTGGCTGAGAACTATGAAATTTATGATAGTACCATTGTTGTCTTCCATCGTGCCATGTCCATGCAGAACCATTTACGACGTTGTATGTGCTTATCTGTGCCAAAGATATAAAAAGATATGTTTATTTTATCTAATTTTTTAAATTATAATATTTATATAAATTATATTTAAATTAAATTTAAAAAAATTTATTAATTATATCAAGAAATAATCTCTCTTTTTTTTCTTAAATCCTACATGTAATTGTATTTAAAAAAAATTTTTAATTATTGACTTTTATAAAGACAATCTAACCTTGACCACCTCGACCACGATATTTGTTTCGATTGCGACCTCCTCTTTTCCATCGTG
>NW_017293776.1:0-521 GCF_001594075.2 Trachymyrmex cornetzi
GATAGAAGACACTTTTTACTTTGTATTTATGTTTTTGAAGATGTATTTTTACCTTTTGTTTAATCAATATTGTCTAAAATCAAAGTGGTATATCGGTATCGATGACCTTCCTCTAATCATCAATAATATTAATAATTTCGATTTTAATTCTGAATAGATCCGAAGAAGGTATATTTTTAATATTTAATATATTCGAAGCGATTGTTAAGTAAAATATAGATATGTAATTGCAGACATGAAAGATACTACACTTGTTGTGACGAGCCTTACCTTGACATCACTTTCTATATAACGATGAGGAGGAAAACTCTATTCTACACCGTTAACCTCATAATACCCTGCATGGGCATATCATTCCTCACGATACTGGTATTTTACTTGCCATGCGACAGTGGAGAGAAGGTAATTAATTCATTGATGACTCATTCTCTTATATCGTATTTGTATATTATATTTTATGTGTATTTCAGTAATATAATTCATTTGACCTATTTCCTTATTGAGAAAATCGTTCATCTTAT
>NW_017293777.1:0-521 GCF_001594075.2 Trachymyrmex cornetzi
GCCTCTATATAAAATTAACATATTTTATATACAATTATATATATTAAATACATAAATAAAATATATCCATATATAGGGTAAACCGGGCAGTAAAAGTCCCCAGGGAAAAAAATCCATCCCTTGTCTCTTGGTAATAATGCATTTATTAGAAAATTCAGCCACACCATTCGTCAACTAAGAGTTGAAATCTTACTTCACAGCGTTCGTTGCCGCTTAGTAACTGTCAGAAAGCTTACACAAACGTGCTCGTGCGTTTAAGACCCAAAAGTAAAATATATTAGCGTTGCAGTTATTTTAGTTTGAAGAAATTATTTTTGCAACTAGATATATTAAATAAGGATGCGTTCTGATATTCACTACCAGTGCTGAAGCTATACAGTATACGTTACGTGTACGCTATAGATTTTCAGCACTGGCAGTGAATATCGTATATAGTATATACATATGTATCGTGTATATATATGTATACAGGGTGTCCCACAACTCTCCTGACAAATATCATGGACAGGTAGAGCGGATTA
>NW_017293778.1:0-521 GCF_001594075.2 Trachymyrmex cornetzi
TAATTGTTAATTGTTATAATTTGTGAAAAGAAGTAATTAAATTTCACTATCAGTAGTATCAGTGTCAGTGTACTGTAAATTAAGTTTTAAAATATCTTTGTTAGGTTTAAAATTAAAACTAGCCTGCTTTAGCCTCCACATGATATTTAGTACAAAGAAGACTTTGACAAGTTTCTACATTTAATCTATATTTCTAGGTTTTGTTTTTATTTAAAATGATTGAGAAAAAATTCTTTCAGCTGCTGCAGAGGAATGAGGGAGAGAGAATATATGAGTTATTAATTTTTTTAAATTTGGATATAATAAGGAATTATCGTTTTTCTTACTAGAACACACAATGACCAAAATGATTCCAAGTCTTTTATAGATTTTAAATTTTCTACGTCTTGTAGCATTCGCCATTCCAAATTAATATTCTCTAAGTTACATGAAACTTTTAGCTGAGAAAAAAAATTTTTAATCTTTGTGATTGTTGGAACATTTCCAGACATAACTTTATCAGGATTTAATGCACTTATAGT
>NW_017293779.1:0-522 GCF_001594075.2 Trachymyrmex cornetzi
GGAAATGTTCGCAAAATAATACGAAAAGGCACTTTTGGTGTAACGAGTATTAAAATATTTATTCAGAATAACACCAACAAACAATAATAAAGGCCCTCATTCACACAACGCACTCACTCACACTAAACTCACACAATTCTACGATCTCGCCTTTGTTACGTGATCTCTCTCTATCACGGTTGTCGCGTCGCGTCGCACTCACGACTAATAGCGGTTAATCAAAATGGCCGCTCAAAAGGTGGCGTGATATTGCATCACCTTTCACAACAACGAACTTTGAGGTTACGTACCTCACGTTAAATTCGCGTTTATTCTACGCGTCGGCTCAGCGGGAACCGTGCCGTGCACGTTTAATGCCGATATACGACGATTTATCGCCGAATTCCGCACTTCGGCGGACACAAAGGGATCACTGACCTATTTCGCGTTTTACTCGCGTTTTCGCGATACGCACTATTCACTTTACGTTAGGCTACGCTACGGTATTGCTAGATACCTGTTTTGTAACGATATTCGCCCTAA
>NW_017293780.1:0-522 GCF_001594075.2 Trachymyrmex cornetzi
GTTTAAATCTTCTTTTTCTTCTATTAAATTGTTCAATAATAATATCCTCGTCATCGGAAGATACGAGATTATATGCCATGTTTGACACTAGTAATATTTCTTAACCGCAGTTCAACTGCCTCTAAACTGCCAAAATTAGCCGTTCAATTTAAACTCAGTTTATATATGTTTAAACTAAAGAAAAGAGTTGGTAGAAACCAATATTTTGCTAAACTTTGGTTAATCAACTGTTACTAGGGATTAACTCTTTAAACTGCATTGGTAGAAACGGGCCTCAGAAACATTTATCATAACCAAAAATTTTTAGTTATAATAATCTTAATTATTATTTATTTTGTAAATAATAACTAAAATTATTATTGTATGTATGTACACAATAAATAGTAACTGTAATGATAATAATATTATAATAAACCATTTTATAACATTCACAGGGAGGATCCCGTTTGCCTACAGTTATGATTGTACACACCACTCATATCAACTGGTGCCTAGTAATTTTTCACTGTTTTGCCAATGAGA
>NW_017293781.1:0-523 GCF_001594075.2 Trachymyrmex cornetzi
TATAATTATTTCTGCTCCTTCAAGAATATCAAACACTTCTTTACTAACTCTTATTTGAGCTCCAGGAGTATAATCTGAAATAGCTACAAAGGCAGATAAAGAAGATGGTATAAACGTCAAATCAGAATTATCTTGCAATTTCAAATAACAATTTTCACATTTGATGAAATTCTTCAATTTGAAGACAACATATCCACATATTCTATAAAGTATTTGTTGTACAGTCTCTGACATAGGCTCGCAATCATTTAATTTAGGGAAATCGCAATGTTTTTCTACAGTTTCTTCTTTTTCATTTAATTTAGTTAGAAGTACATTCAAAAGGGAAGGTACTTCATCATATGTATAACTGGAGGTAGGTATTGCATGGTTTCCTGTTATACACATCTGTCTTAGTCTGTATTTGAACTGAAGAGCTGTTGGCTTGGGACATCCTCTACGTATGTTTGAAAAACCATTTTCTAAACTGTCTTGACTTGCTCGGCCTGGAAAAAAGAAAAGAAACTCTTCCTCGTTTAAAAGA
>NW_017293782.1:0-523 GCF_001594075.2 Trachymyrmex cornetzi
TATAGGCCGCAGTCAAACGGCTCTGTAGAGAGATCTCACCAAGTGTTATGGGAATATCTCAAACAGATAATTAAAGACAAATAAGACTGGGATAACTACCTCCAGCTAGCGAGTTTTTCTTATAATACTAGTGTACACGAGGGTACGCGCTATACCCGTCACGAACTGGTATACGGCAATATCGCGAGAGTACCATCTAGCAACACCGCGCCGGAAGACCTAAATAACGAAAGCTATACTGCATACTTAGAACAATTATTTAATCGTATAAGGAACGTGCAAGAGCTAGCGCATCGAAACTTAAATAAAGCGAAAGAAAAATCAAAAAGATATTACGATCAGCGAATCAACCCACGCACGTTTGAGATAAACGACTACGCATTTTTGTTAAAGCAACCGACTAACAAGCTAGGCGATCAGTATATGGGACCGTATAAAATCATAGAAGTGCTAGGAAATAATAATGTTAAATTGCGAATTAATAGTAAGGCGACGCGAATAGTCCACACCGACAAACTGAAGA
>NW_017293783.1:0-523 GCF_001594075.2 Trachymyrmex cornetzi
TTTTCTCGAAATGACATTTTTCAAATTTGCTGCCATCGTAACTCAAAGAGCAATTATCCGATTGACTTCAAATTTGAACTGAGTACTCTTGAATATATTTACTCTACATTGACCTAGGATTTTTTTGATTGTATGAAAATTGACGATTTGGCATTAAAAAAAACGACCATATTTTTTACTAAAAAAAAAACTTTTTTTGATAACTACGCCATTCTGTTAAATTTTGATATTTTTTGAAAATTCTAGGTCATTGTATAGGAAATACCTTCTAGTTTAACGACTTATTTTTTTTTCTTTTTTTTCAGCTACTCATTCGGCCGGAATCGTGGCAGCAGTGGAGGAACTCTTTTTTTTGGCGCCTTCGAAGACAGCGCATAAGTCGCTCATTTTTCAATATTTTTTGATAAAAAAAATTATGGAATATAGTTTAAATATAGCTTAATATGCTCTTATATATTTAAAATATTTTATAAAGTATTTTTCTTTTAAAAAATTACCGAAAATCACCCAAATTTTCAGCGTT
>NW_017293784.1:0-523 GCF_001594075.2 Trachymyrmex cornetzi
TTCGTTATTCACGCGCCACAGAATTCGCTGATAATGTCGATCTTCCTGGTGTACCCATACCTGACGGTACATCTTTTCGATATCCGCCGTGAGGACGTAGTTGTAGGTACGGAACCGGATTAAATGAGCTACTAATTTGTTTTGGATAGTCGGTCCTACCATTAATAAATCATTCAAGGATATTCCATTATTCGTTTTCGCGGATGCATCGAAAACCACTCGTACCTTCGTGGTGTTACTCGCGTCTTTAATCACCGCGTGATGAGGCATATAGTATCCCTTTTCCTCGGAATCGCTGACTCGAGACATGTGTCCTAATTTTAAATAATCGTCTATCACTTGCATGTAAGCAGTTTTTAACGTCACATTAGCTTCCAATTTACGTTCTAAAGATAATAAACATCTAAAAGCAATAGCACGTAATACGCCTAGATGTTTATCTATCTTACGAAATGGTAACCGAACAGTATACCGGCTGTCATCGTTACGTGAAACCGTTTCCATGAAATGCTTCTCGCATTCA
>NW_017293785.1:0-524 GCF_001594075.2 Trachymyrmex cornetzi
TCGCGCGCTATACTTACCATGTATGCTCACAGTGTATACTTACTATCTGTCTCTCGCTCTTATACATCTTTTTCCAACGCAGCTTTATCTTCTTCTCCAACGCAGCTTCTCGCAAAGATTTATACCGGGTGTCCCAGACCCCCCGTCCACCCCTTTTATCTCAGAAGCAGAACATTTTAGAAAAAAACGTTTCAGACAAAAGTTATATGGTTCTAAATGATCTATTCAGTGATCAAATCAGTATGACCTTGAGTGGCGTCACCAAGGTCAGAGCAATGTCACTTTGAATTTTTTAAATGGAACGCCCTATTTGTCATCACATATTTTTGTAGCACACCTCGAGAGCTTTCCAAAACACTAAATGAAATGTTTTTTTTCATAAAGTACTTTTCGAGTTATAAGGCTTGAAAGTTACAGTATTACCGGCATTAGCATTTCCCAAAAAGTACCAGGATTAGAGATTACTTAATCGGATTTAATCTCGTGTATACGTGAGTGCATACTTGCGTACGGGCGTACATGGG
>NW_017293786.1:0-525 GCF_001594075.2 Trachymyrmex cornetzi
CTTGCGGCACTTCAGTCAAGGTTGGTTGCTTTGTATTGGACGAAGTTGTTGTCTTCATTATCATAGATTTCGATATTGTTATCTAGGTCTGTGCTTCCGCCACCAGTAATTTCAATGTCGCCTGTACCAAGTAGTGAAGTGCCATTAATGGTTTTGATGTTTTGGTTCTCACCACTGTCTACTAGAGTGTCTTGTTTATCAGTTACTAATTCATTGATAGCTCCCACAACAGTTTGGTTTGTAGTTGTTAAATTTGTATCAGTTTGATCTTGTTTAGCATTAATTTGATCAAAGGTAAGATAAGTATTTGTACCTCTTTTTGTTAAAGCTTTAACAAAAATTCCTACTGTTGTTGCATCTACAGAACTAGTATCAAAATTAACTTGATTATTTAAAGCATTAACTTTTGTACCAATATTAGTATTCAATTCGTTAATTCCACCAACTATAGTTTTAGTTGTTGTTGTTAAAGTGTTGTCGGTGATGTTTTGTTTTAGGGCATCTTGTGTGTCAACGTAAGTAGTG
>NW_017293787.1:0-525 GCF_001594075.2 Trachymyrmex cornetzi
ATTACGGGTTTATCACATCATGGAAGATTTTCGGTAGTCAATCATTTTACTATTTGTACGACTGTACCGAATTCTATTTATACAATACTTTTAGCGGAATTTTCGAAGCTTACAAGATTTATGGCGACCACTACCTTTAAAAACCATGGTGTAGAACATCATATTTTAACAGAAGGTCAGCCGATATTTTTTTCCCCTAGAAGATTGTCTCCGGAAAAATTAAAATTCGCTAAAGCCGAATTTACGTTTTTAATGGAACAAAGCATTTGTCGATCTTCAAGCAGTACTTGGGCAGCTCCTCTCCACATGATTCCTAAACAAGACAACTCATGGAGATTGTGTGGTGATTATCGTGCTTTAAATGCAGCCACTGTCCCGGATAAATATCCTTTGCCATATATCCAAGATTTTACATCTAGTATACATGGTAAAAGCATTTTCTCCAAAATTGATCTTGTTAAAGCATATTATCAAGTCCCGGTAGCAAAACAAGATATTCATAAAACCGCAGTTACAACTCCATTT
>NW_017293788.1:0-525 GCF_001594075.2 Trachymyrmex cornetzi
AGTTATGGTTAACGGATATCTTCTCTCGAGAATGCGTACGATAGGACGATGTGTGATTTGATGACTGTAATTAAAGAAAAAAATTAGTAGATGGAAAAAGAGGCGCAAAGAAAAAAAAACTTATTTGGTTTGTTTCTTTATCTGGATTTTCACCAGTTAAATCGTCGAATGTTTTCTTCATCTTGACACTTCGTTCATCACGATCGTCCTGTTCCATGAGATAATTTTCGATATCCATGTTGTTGAACATTGTTGTGTATTTTTTTCACAGTATCAAGATCGAAAAACTTGGAAAGTGCGTACAAACGATGTTGTCGAAACGATTGTTCCTTTTATACTGGTCGTTTGAAACTATTATAGCATTTATTATATATGTCCTTCCATCCTTTCCTCCTCCTCCTCCTCCTTCTTCGTCTTATTTCTCGTTGTGTTTTGTCAATATATATTACTCGATCGAAGTATTCGATGTAAGATATCCTGCATTTGTTGCAATAATCCGTCTCTCGAACGTTGAGTACGTTTATA
>NW_017293789.1:0-525 GCF_001594075.2 Trachymyrmex cornetzi
TCGGAAAAGAATATTGATACGGACATGGAATATTCATAGAATTTTGTGTGCTATCTGGGTATAATCACCGGGGCCATACAGGAAATCTTCCTGGGAAAGGTGCTCGTCATCTTTTTGGTTTTTGCTCAACCGGCGGCTGATACGAATCTCCCGCGTCGCATGCTGTGCTCGGATGTCTGCTTCGTCGCAGCGTCAAATGTCTGTTAATGGAACGAAATGTGTCACGTTTCGTTCAACAGTTATTCTCATTGTATTCATTACTCGCAGAAGAGCCGACGAACCTTCGTTGAACAAGTAAACTGCGAGGAAAGTCGCAATTTCCACGATTTTTAGTGTGCTGTTGTTAGTGTGTTTGTGAGCTATTCTCCAGATCAAATTATTAAAAATTTCGTTGGTGTTTTGCATATATCCACCGAGGCAGCGTTTTAATAACGATTCATTGGTAAGGTCTTTGTTTATATGGCGAATAGCATCCAAAACGTCATCTGGTAAAGTATTGTAACTTTGCTCGTACCTGTCCAACGA
>NW_017293790.1:0-526 GCF_001594075.2 Trachymyrmex cornetzi
CCATACCCTCTCCAACTCCATCCTTGTCTCTCCCGTTTAAACGTATTTCCAAGGGCTTGGATGAAACAGGAGCAAGAGGATTCTTCCGACAGCGAAACGCGGCGGCGTCCTACCCGTTCTATCGCTGCTTGACGTTCTCGGGTCATTAGTCGGCGGGGCGGCGGGAGTCGCCAAGGCCGTAAACGATAGCAAAACAGCGCAGCGTTAACTGGAAGAACTGCAACGTCATAATCGCGTCATGGAAGTTCGTGGCGTTTATCTCGCTCCCTACAAGCGCGGACGAGGTGTCGAGCGTAGAATAAAAAAACGTCGATGAAACGTTAAAAATGCCGGGGGGAGTAACCACCGATGTGCAACTGCAACAACTTGCAAACCGTATGCGTATTCCGTATTTTAGAGGTGTCTTTATTATCGTACTACATTGTCGGTCGAAGGAGTATGTCGAAATGAGAGCGGTATCGTTAATCTAGACAATGCCGTGGGACCCGGTACGCATTGGGTGGCATATGCGAAAAGGGGGAATGGC
>NW_017293791.1:0-526 GCF_001594075.2 Trachymyrmex cornetzi
TAATAATTATCATAATATTAATAATAATAATAATAATAATAATGACAATTTTTGCAAAAGTAGACTAAAGGAATTTTGTATAATGATACTTTTGTATAATGATGCTTCATTCTCTGGCGCGAGACCATCGACAATCTCTCATCGTACAAGGTAATGCATTACGTCGTCATATGTTTCGCACGGGATATTTCAATGGACATCGATACGGATATTTTCGTGGATTATTGGAAACGCATTAAGGATTACTTTGGTCAGACTTCAGATGGTATCATTATTGGTTCAAACTGGTACAAATTCCTTTTGTCTTTTTTGCAAAAATTGTCATAATTATTAATATTATTATTATTACCATTAATATTATGATAATTATTATCCAGTTACTACATTTATTAATAATAATTGTAGATAGTTAGGTAGTACATGATGGCAAAATTAACAGAAAGAGAACGGAATTATCTGTTAATGATGAGAGGATATGGCGATAAGCAGAGGTTGTTTCAAGAAACTTGCGACCTGTTCAATGCAA
>NW_017293792.1:0-526 GCF_001594075.2 Trachymyrmex cornetzi
TATATATATATATATATATACGTGCTTATGCAATGGTCACTTGTGCAATGGCACTCGTGACAGAAACCAACATGCGATATTTGTGGCGAAAGAGCTGTAATTACTTGCACATAGTGCAAAAAGTCTCTCTATATAACGCATTTTTTTCATGATCATCATATTTGCAATCAATATGAACCGTAAATATATTGTAATGATTCATACGTATACATTGTAAAAAAATGATTTTAAAAAAGCATTTGTCTAAAAGAAACAAATAATATTAGTAAAGGACTCTTAATAATAATAAAAATTAAATATGAAAACAAGGCATATAAGAGTCCAAAGCACAATATTAAAAAATAATCAGAATCCCATTACATTACATTAAATAACAATACATAAATTACATTGCAAAATATTACATGTTTCGGTCTTTATATTAGACCCTCTTCAGATACATGTTAAATATAAAATTGTTACCCTATTTCGGAAACGCTGAATAAAATTCAATAGTAAATCACGTCAACGAATGAACATAAACCAA
>NW_017293793.1:0-526 GCF_001594075.2 Trachymyrmex cornetzi
CCAATGAGGACGAAGGAATTTTAGCTCCTACTGTTTTGGTTGGTCAAATTTCAATCTTCCAATCTTCAATCTCAATCTGCGTAGTATCTGATTCTGGCTTTGGGCTCGTTTCTACCAATGCAGATTAACTTTCATCTCGGTTCAATTTACTCTTCATTTTTTTCTAATTCTAAAAATTATTAATATATTAATAAAATAATATAATATACATTAATAAAAGAAGAGATAAAGAATAAGTTGAATCATGATTAAAGTTAATTTACATTGGGTATTAGGTTCGTTTCCACCAATGTAGATTAACTTTAATCTCGACTTACTTTTATCTTTTTCTAGTTCCAAGAATTAGAAAAAGACGAAGAATAAAAATTGAACCTAGATTTCTATATAGTCCACATAGCCTAAATCATTCTAGCAATATTGTAATATTTCAATAATATTGTAATCAAAAAGATGAAGCATTGTTCGTGATAAGGTCGGGATGGGCGATTTTCGACCAATCAAACACCAGCTATTGCAATTACCTACG
>NW_017293794.1:0-526 GCF_001594075.2 Trachymyrmex cornetzi
GCTAGTACATCTGCGACGTTACGCATTGTATTCCTGAACGCTTCCGCGCGCGAGTTTAATTCTTGTTCCCTCGCCTTTGCGCTCCTGATAGCTGATTCGTATTCTTGCTGTAACTCCTCTAGCGAGCGCGATCGCGTTTCCTCCCGCGGAGGAGAAATGTCACTATTTGTGTTATCCATTGCGCGATCGGAATGGTGAGGTAAATTTTTTAAGAATATTCGGCGGAGGCAGGATGCCAGGAAATTAATTATCGCAAAGCAAAAGTTAATCATCTCCCCCCTGTTTCTTATGCGGTTATCGACGCCTGAATGGCGTCCTTGCGTGTTATATTTGAACGATAGAAAAAAAAAACGAAAAACACAAAAATATATTTTTTTTAATTTTTTTTTTCTAAATAGCTTTTATAGATTTTTTTTCTTTTTCTAATGGATTTTTCTAATAAAATTTTCTCTTTACTGAGATTCGATCATTATTCTGCGCGCCTTTTTTCTGAAAGATATTTTATATTGAACAATTTTTCCTTGTT
>NW_017293795.1:0-526 GCF_001594075.2 Trachymyrmex cornetzi
TATTAAACATTAATAAAATTTAAATTTCGCTACCGTTATCTTGCGTTCATGGTATAAGCCTTTTAAACAAAATTGTTGTGTTAATAATTGTGATTTATTTCCAAAATATTTCAATATAAAATATAAAAATAAAAGTCAACAAAATCAAAATAAAACTCGACGATAATAAAAGTCAGCAAAATTAGTAATTGCTAGTAAAATAATACACAGAATCGCAATCTGATTATCGTAGTATAATTATAATTATAACTATATGAAGCTCCTATGCAGAGAATATTTTCTATGTGAATAATTTTGGATCGGCATTATTATCGCATCCTTAATCACGCGTTCCCAAATTGCCGGCTGAATAATCCAATTCTTCATTGTCGGCCATTTCACATCCCGCGGGCTTTTATTTTCCGCGCTTGTATATTCGCGCGTGAGATTATTCTTTTGCGAGATCATATTTCCAAATACCCATTGTCCACCGCGTTTTATCACAGAACGGCCGCATAACGGAACAGAACCGCGTCACGACAGGGGG
>NW_017293796.1:0-526 GCF_001594075.2 Trachymyrmex cornetzi
AAATGCTAACAGTAACATAATATTATAATTTTCCACTTAATAATAAATGTAATATAATACACGTGTATGTAATAATTACACTGTTGAGTAGAAAATTATTACACTGACGCGCGTTATGTTACTGTTAGTTGATGTTTACTGGAGCTTACGTCCATGGGCGTAGCCAAAAAGGGACAGCGAGAGAGCTGTGACCTTTTCTAAAACTTAAAGAAGAAAAACAATTAAACCTGTTTAAACGGGGTACGCTTAATAAGTAGTCACAAGAAATTAACTTTGGAAAAGAAGAAAAAATTGGAAGTAAAAGTTATAGAAAGATTTTTTTGAGAATCCAAGACGACTAGTGTTATAAATTTAAGTTTTTCCAGTTCGAAGAATTAGAGTACAATTGTAAAAGAAAAATAAAGTAAAAGAAAATTAGTAAATTAAATATGTGTAATATTGCGATTTTTAGCTAATAATTAATTAATAATAATAACAATATGAATATTATTTTAGTAAATGTGAAACATTTAAATGTGAAAATTAT
>NW_017293797.1:0-527 GCF_001594075.2 Trachymyrmex cornetzi
TTCTAAATGAGAAATATAATAAAAAATACGTTAAGTGGTACGCATTCAGCAACTTTCCCCTAGTTAAACAAGTAATTATTCTTTTAGAAATACAAAAGCATGAACGCGCGAGTTGAAGATAAGTCCGGAGAAGAGTTGATCAACATAATTAGCGAAAATGTAGGTAGGATGCTGCGTCGAAAGATGGACGCAGTTACCTGCATTCGAATAGCAGCCGAAGAGGCTGCGGAGAACTGGGACTCATCTCTCCTAGATGGTAACTTCTCCTACGTTTCCGGGAAATGTAGTCCTGTCATCGGTCATGATTCAGCAAACAAGAACTGTGACATTCACAAGAAGAATGTGAACGTGTTCAGGTAAGCAATTTGCTCTGCTTTATTGTACTTTTCTTCTCTTCAAATTACCGTAAGAATTAGTTACAAAGTTATTACCCATACAGCACGCTTTATCCTGAGGATATCCCAAATTGTCCCATATGACAAAGCAATCCCATAGATATTGCATCCGGGATATCCAAAAAAAATATC
>NW_017293798.1:0-527 GCF_001594075.2 Trachymyrmex cornetzi
TTCCGGCGTAGGTCCGAGATCTCTTCATTCCACCAATAGGTGGACGGCTTTTTGGCTATTCCTCTCCTCGGCATCGAAGCATCCGAGATGTCCCGGAGTGCCCGATTCATCCTTTCAGCTCCTGAAGTGGCGTTGCCGGGGATGTCGCTCCACGCCGTGAAGACCGCCGCTGCCTCCATTAGGTCCAGGTCGGCTCTCCCGACCGCCCATCTAGGGAAGGCTCTAAGCGACGTCCTCCCCGTGCTAGGCCCAACCAGAGAAGTCCCAACTTCCATTACCACATATTTGTGGTCCGAAAGGGACTCCAGTCCGGCCTCCACTCTCCAAGAAGAGATCCTCCTTGCCGCATTAGGGGTCGCCAGTGTGATGTCCACACATGAAACGCCCCGTGGGTGGACGCACGTCGGTTCCATTCCCTCATTTATTATCTGGAGGTCCATGACCCCCAGCCAACCCGTAAGGATGGCTCCTCTCCTATTGGGCCGTCCAGGGTCCCATGCATGGGCACGTGCGTTGAAGTCTCCCAT
>NW_017293799.1:0-527 GCF_001594075.2 Trachymyrmex cornetzi
GCAACGTGCAATATTGTTGCAATGTTGCAGCATTGTTGCTGCAACTTTTGTGCTGTAGGGGTTTAGAGTATTTTTTTTTAATATGAAATTTATGATACATATCTGCGTCTACGTAGACAATTTCGTATTTTATCTACTAAATATTAATGTTTGTTAATTCTTTTTATAATAAACTTCAAATAAAAGTGAAGGAAAAAGCTGGGTCTCTTTAAATATTTGTAATTTTTTTCTATACAGAAGAGGAAAATATCTCGGATTTTTTACTTTGTTCAAATTCGAGAAAAAAATAATGCAGGTTGATATCAACAAAAAAGTGTAGTGAGTATGTAGGTTTGACACGTCCATATGAGATTTTACTTGCTTGACATTCAACAATATGCTTTTGTAATGGCTTTAGGGCCTCGAGTCCTTTTTATTATTTCCTTTTTTTAGAGAGCGTGGCCAGATAGGTAGGTTTGTTGATTTTGCAGTTACAAACAGATGTTATTTTGTTTCGGTCGTCAGGGATTCACGTGTTCACTCAGAGA
>NW_017293800.1:0-527 GCF_001594075.2 Trachymyrmex cornetzi
GCATTTTAAAGAGAGTATCAATTTTGTGCATTGCTTCATCTTTGGGATAAGTATTTGTTTCTACTCTTTGCTTGAATAGTTGATTATCTCCATCATCTCGAGCTGGATAAATTTAAAAAATAACAAGATCAAAATAATTAATAATAAAATAGTAATAATAACAGCAAAAGGATAAAATAATTCATCAATTGTATAACGATATGTACTTTTTTTTGTGCGGATGCAGCTGGATTTGACTGAAGTTTTTCTTTTTCTAGATGATGTTTTAGCTTCCGTATCTAAAAAAGATTGTTTAGCGTATCTCTTTTGAGTGTATATAAACAGATGGAATATTAATATTACCGAAATCCACTTCATTATCACTGGGAATATATTCGCTTCCTGAACTATTGTCAACAATCTCATTTGCTTCATTGGAGTCTGTCTTGTCTACACTTTGCACAGTGTTATCTTTGTCGTTCTCGTGTTTAGATTTTTGACATTTTTTATTCGTTCTTGTATCAGTATCAAGTAATTTTGTTTTTTTG
>NW_017293801.1:0-527 GCF_001594075.2 Trachymyrmex cornetzi
GTTACTTAAAGAAAAATAAATATAGTAATATAAATAAAGATATATTTTTAATAATTGTACCCCATTTGAATTTATAAGTCGTCTACCCTGGGCAATTTTTGTCCTCACAAAATGGGCCCCGAGAGTTCTTAGGTAATTGAAGAACGTTGTCAATAATGTCAATTATGGACAATCGATATAAATTTGCTGACGGACATAACTCAAATACTCGAATTTTTACTGCGATTTTAATGTTATCGTCCGAAATTGATTATCAAGAGAGATAATATCTATAGAAAAAAATGGTGCGGTAGTATATAAAGCTACAGCATTACAAGTACATACATATTTACGAAGCATTTACGTAATAAAAGATCATGAATTTAATAATATATTAGCCAAATATTTATGTTAATAACGATTTATGCTTCGGGTCAACCCAAAAATCCTAAAATTCAGCCAATAGAGCTGTCAGTCCTGAATGAAATCTGTATTTCATTGGCTGAATTTTGAGATTTTAGGAACCGAAGCATAAACCAGGCATTAAA
>NW_017293802.1:0-528 GCF_001594075.2 Trachymyrmex cornetzi
CACAGCGCTTGAGACTACAAAGCTCCTAAGCACCGGTCGCTGTGATTGGTGGTGTCCAATCGATCCGTGGTCAATCGGGATCACCCCCACTAAATGCGCTCGTATCCATTACAGAGATCATGATTGTAAACTCAAAAGGTCCTTGCCTACAATATACTGTGATTGTTGGTGAAAACGTAAGTGTTCTCTCATTGCTGACCATCAAGGTGCGAGATATAACTTGCTGTGTCGAAAATTAATTGACGATAAATTACACGAATTATGCATAAGTATTCATATGTACACTATCGCTCAATGTATTTGCTCACTTCGATTTTTGTATATTCCTCTATACCTAAATGCTTTTCTAATTCTGTTATATTATGTATATTGAGCCCTTACTTTAAGTGGCGCAACAAAAAACGTGATTTTTACGTTATTACTGTGAATGATTCAAACATTTACCTAACCTTGTCAATCATCAAAAGTGAACTAACTTAATTGTATAAAAAATCGTCATAACTCAAAAGAATGGTTTTTTAAAGGTTG
>NW_017293803.1:0-528 GCF_001594075.2 Trachymyrmex cornetzi
GCATCATGCGCTTCATGCGTAATTCGGAACGCACTCTAAGCTTGATGCGTCGTCTATAATTAATATGCGGAGTAAAAACTTCATGTAAGGATAATTATACAGAATAAGTACCGCAACTTAAAAATCAATAAAATTAGGCTTATTCGACGCGTTCTTGCATGAAACTTAAGAATCTGGTAGAAAAAAAATGTCGCTCTGCCTCGCGAATCGAGCTATTAAGCGTTAAAATATGCGACGACTTGAGGTTAGAAAATCTTTCACAGAGAGAGGCAAAGTGGAGTCTACAATTGTACTATTCTACATGGATTTCGACTATTCCACGCAAAGCGACTCTCACCCTCCCCCCCCCACCTGCAAAGGGTGCACTTCTATAATTGTACTGTTGTTGTAACTTACAACAGTTTGATTGGTCAATTTCATAATCTTACTTACAACTTGTAAGTAAGATTATGAAATTGACCAATCAAAGTGAAAAGAGTAAATAATTATGATTGATCAATTTCTTATTTTATCTTTTACACCAAACTT
>NW_017293804.1:0-528 GCF_001594075.2 Trachymyrmex cornetzi
AAGAAGAAGATTGGGTAAAAATTAAAATTAGTATAGGTTAGAAGGTAATAGTTTTAAAATCTTCATCAATAAATAGAAATAAATAGAAATAATCAGATTACATCAACAAAATGTCAATATCAAGTTGCTGCTTCAAATCCAAAATGATGATAAGGTGAAAAATGTATTTTGTATAAGCGTATTAAACATACTAATAAAAATAGAGTTCCGATAATAACATGAATTCCATGGAATCCTGTGGCAATAAAGAATGTTGACCCATAAATAGAATCTGTGATAGTGAATGGGGCATTTAAATATTCAAATAATTGAAGAATTGAAAAATAAATTCCTAAAATAATAGTTAAAAAAAGACCTTTTTTTCTTTCATTTAAATTAGAGTTAATTATTGAATGATGTGATCAAGTAATAGTAAGGCCGGAGGAAATTAAGATAATTGTATTTAGTAATGGAATATCAAAGGGGTTAAATGGTGTAATTCCTTTAGGGGGTCATAATTGGCCAATTTCAATTGATGGAGATAAAGAT
>NW_017293805.1:0-529 GCF_001594075.2 Trachymyrmex cornetzi
TTTTAAATTAATATGTATTCATGTCTAATTTATTTACGACATAAGTATTTTTGGACTCAAATGTATAGAAATATACAAAATGTGATATTTATCATGTTGAATTTGGATGATTCATGTTCGTATTATTGGGTGTTTGAATAAGTTTCCGCCGTTTTTCTGTGAAATTTTGCTTTTAAATGTTTGCTAACAATTGATTGATCAACATTTAATGCTTCTAACAATTCTTTCAGCGTTTGACATGGATCTTTACATAGGCGTTTTCGGAGTGGGGGAGGGGCATTGGGGATCAAACCCCCCACGAAATTTTTTATTAATTATTTCATTTTGAAAGGGTTCCGTTAGCGCACTAATAATTTTTCACTACTTTATGAATGAGAACAATAAATAAATTTCAAGGCTAATGAGAGTGCGGAAAGAATTGCGCACAGTTATTGATAAGTCAAAATTACTTGTTCATAACGTTGATGTCTTCTTTATTTCAAAATCTTGAACATTTCGACTCGCTTTGTAGTCATCCTCAGCAATATAA
>NW_017293806.1:0-529 GCF_001594075.2 Trachymyrmex cornetzi
TGTCCACCTACATATCCTTTCGTGAAAAGGTAAAAAAGTATTTTTTGGTCAGAAGTGTGTGTGCGTGCGTGCGTGCGTGCGTGCGTGCGTGCGTGCGCGCATGATTTCTCGAAATAATCGCATCGGCTGGTAGAGCAAGAACGAGATATCAATTTCTCAAATTCACTAAATAAGCGTGTATCCGCTCGGCCTGCAGAAGTTGTCAGTCCATTGGTCGCAGTCACTAGCCACGCGGAGAGCGGGAACTGCCTGGCAAACACCCGCACGACGCGGGCCGCATGACACAAAACTCGCGCTTACCAGGCAATCCCCGCTCCCCGCGAGTGTAGTGACCGCGACAAATAGGTATGCACTTGGCGACAGGTCGTGCGGATACGCGTTTATTCGGTGATCTGTAGAAAAACGTCAACTATTATGAAGTTTGCAAAATAGTAGAGAACTTTTTATTTAGTTTACCTGCTCTATTAACCTACATGAACTGATGCGATTATTACGGAACATCGTGTATATGCAATTTTTGATGCTGTCT
>NW_017293807.1:0-529 GCF_001594075.2 Trachymyrmex cornetzi
ATTGTATGTTCGTGCAAATTACGTGTTTGGGAACTATTATTTCGTACGTTCGGGTTGCAAAGCATTCATATCAAGCAAATGTTGTCACGACTTGACAGCTGAGACGTCATGTTACACTACCATAAGAAATGGTAAAAAATATATCGATTTCGAAATTTTTGATCATTCTCAGCGTAGACTACACTCCACTACACAAACACGTATTAATGCGTATACTTTAATCCTGGAAAAAGATTTTCGAATCTGTGAAAGAAAAAAAGAGTATTCGTTATACCAAGATTATACGTGTTTAGTCGGTAATACAGACATCTTTACGATCGTTCTATATAATTATTTTTATGGTTATTATTGTTATGTTTTTTCTATGTTCGTGAATAATGCGATCAGTATCACTGCGTAGATGTTTTTGCGGTTAGCTGTTGTAATCTCGAAACCTTTGAGGCCTTGGCACATAGAAAAACTTAAAACGTAAGACTCAAGCAGTAACGAAATCAACATGTTGGATTCGCTATTGCTTACGTATGGTCTT
>NW_017293808.1:0-530 GCF_001594075.2 Trachymyrmex cornetzi
ATTTTGTATGCATTAACTGAACAAAACTTAAAAAACGTCCTGCTTTTGATCTGAGCCCCTTATTAATTTGTACATATTAATTTATTTAATTGAGCATTAACTTATAGGGTAAAACCGCCCAAAAGTGCACATTGCTCAAGAGTTCGCATTGAGCTTTACGACGAAACTATTAGATCGTAAGAGCTATATTTCACACAGAATGTGCCTTTTTGGTTTGCTAATCTGTGTATAAAAAATCTTTGTGATCGAAACAATGATAAAGGAGATATTTTAAATTTTGTGATTTTGATCATTTTCTTTCTATATTTTTCAAGGCTAAATTCATCGATTTCTAGAATAAATCGTTGCTTTATGAATCCGTACTATTTATATTGTGTTCATGCATGTTTCTGCTTCGTATTTAGTGATATATTCACTTAATATCTGCAATAATTTTTATACAGTTATATTAAAAGTAAAAAGTGACACAATTGAATTAATACGAACTCTTGAGAAGACACTTGTTCAAGAGTTCGCATTTTTCTGTTCTT
>NW_017293809.1:0-530 GCF_001594075.2 Trachymyrmex cornetzi
AGGCTTTTAAATAACAGGAATTGAAATAACAGAATAAATATTATCACACTTGAAACTGAACGTAATATAATTACATTATGCATGGATGCGTTCTGTTTACATCTACAGCGCTTGTAAGCATCATTTGTCCTTATTCAATATTTGATAGATAAGAATGAACTAATGCATACAGCATGAGCGTTTGAGCATTAAGATAGAACATATCCTTTGTTTTAGTAAAAAATAATTAATGTCAAAATGAATAATAAATATATTACAACTAAATAAAATATATGAATTTTAATAATATACAATTTTGTTTGACGTATAGCTATAATAGGAATAAACAAATATTTAAACATATACAATATAAAAATGATTGCTGTCACATTAATATAATTATCTGCGTAGACTCGTCATAATTCTAATAATGTAAATATTAGTCTTTTTAGGTCTTTTAAATAATAATACCCAAAAGATTTTTATTATAATTGAGAAATTTAATACATAAATTATTTTTATATTCAATTTAATAATTAATCTTAAATAAT
>NW_017293810.1:0-530 GCF_001594075.2 Trachymyrmex cornetzi
CTTAAATGTTTGTACGATTCTGTATGAATTTATGTACTACGTATATAGTCTTAAAATTCGCGCTGAAAATGATTTTTCGGTCTTGAAACGCAAACTCTACTAAACTACCGCAATAATATTACGAGTTAAATTGACTAGCAATTTAACAATTTGATGCTTTTACACATCTTAGGACGATCTTAATAATGCTGAGTCACATATAAAAATCTGTACATAATTAATTCTTATTGCGAAAAATATGATCTCGGCCAGGAGTTGTGTTGTACCCGGATCTCTTGCAATCCTCGCACAAATAATATTTTTTACAATAAGAATTACTTATTTATAGATTTTAATATGTTACTCAGCATTATTAAGATCGTTTTAAGATGTGAAAAAGCATCAAATTGTTAAATTGCTAGTCAATTAAACTCGTGACGTTACTGCGATAGTTAGAGTTGCGTTTCAAGACCGAAAAATCATTTTCAGCGCGAATTTTAAGACTACATACGTAGTACATAAATTCATACAGAATCGTACAAACATTTAAG
>NW_017293811.1:0-530 GCF_001594075.2 Trachymyrmex cornetzi
CACATACTGTGGAGGGAAGGGAGCGACAGCGAACTGACCAGAACACTGTACCCCACTGTGTCGCGGTCTGTGAAGGGAAGGTAGCGGTAGCGGACTGACTGGAACACCATCTGCTGTTACACATACTGTGGAGGGAAGGGAGCGACAGCGAACTGACCAGAACACTATGACCCACTGCGTCGCGGTCCGTGAAGGGAAGGTAGCGGTAGCGGACTGACTGGAACACCGTCTGCTCTTCTACATACAGTTGATGGAAGGAAGCGATAGCTGACTGACTTCAACACATTCTTAACTCTTCAGAATTAGTAGAGGGGTAAAGAAGGGCCGTAGGCCCGCTGATCACCTCGTTCTATATGTATGCGAGAAGGAACGTGGGATGATGCCGCTGACACATAGATCAAACTGTTCACACGGTCTGAAAATTCAAAGAAATTCATTAAAAATTTCGGAAAATTCAGGAAAATTGGGAAAAAATTGGGATTGGCTGTTGGAGGTTTAGTCAGCTTTCACACCTATGTGTCAGCATTTTC
>NW_017293812.1:0-530 GCF_001594075.2 Trachymyrmex cornetzi
TTTTTTTTGTTTACTTCAGCATCAGAACGATATTTGAGTAAAGTGTCGATATATGAAATTAAAAATGTATGTAACAATACAGGGACGGTTCGTCCTAACTTCCCTCGCATAATTATTCGAACAAATTGCTTGGCTTGTTGTTGAGATTCTTCTGATATATTTTTAAATATATCAGCGTTAAGGACATTGTCAATCGTCTCTTGATTTTGATAATTTTCAATGGGGAGTCTCTCAATTTCACCGGCTCTTCGTCGATTAAACATTTGAACGAGAATCAGAGTACCTTGCGTTAATTGTTTCCATGCCTTAAGATCAAATTTTTTCTGAAGAATTTCCATGGCTTCTTCACATAATTTTTGTGCATAGTTATATAATTTTTTGATATCTGATTTTGATGGAAGGACGACTTGCTTTTTCCGACGTCGATTTGCACAATCCTCTATAACTTTTTTATTAATTGTCACCGGATAATCATTATCGTACAGTACCATGAAATCATCAACAGCCTTTTTTCCGTCTAAATCCTCATG
>NW_017293813.1:0-531 GCF_001594075.2 Trachymyrmex cornetzi
GATTCGAAATGCTGTGCCTGATAGAATTAGTTGGGACGAGCATGGAATCGTGACTATAGATGGTAACGTCATGAAAGATTCGAATATCGCCGACTTGATAAACGATGCGATTCTCGAGAGAAAAACTGTGAAAGCAGTAGGTAGAAATCAGTTCGCGCGATTACTCCGTGCGTTGTACATACCTTCTGCGCTCGTAAGAAATAAAAGATTATTGTTCTCGCACGGTGTTAGTGTAAACAGCGTAAAACTTCGACCTTGGGCGAGTTCCACCCCTTTTATATCGAAAGCGCGAGTTCCACGACGATTGTATCGAGAGCGCGAGGAAAGAGAAAAACGTAAAAATTACGAACAAGAAACAGAGGAAAGTTCGCTGATTCTTTCTCGTACACAAAAAACTGATACCCTCTACACATCTCTATAAACGGGAAAAAATCGGTTACTCTGTTGGAAAAAACTAAGATAATACGGTGGCGTTTGAAAAATTATACTACGATCCGTCGCATTATGCGGGCTATTCGGCGGTGGATAATC
>NW_017293814.1:0-531 GCF_001594075.2 Trachymyrmex cornetzi
TTCAGGGCTTTAAATGAAAAAACTCTCGGAGATGCATATCCTCTACCGAATATCTCCGACATACTAGATCAACTGGGAAGCGCAAAATATTTTAGCGTCTTTGATTTAGCTTCAGGCTTCCATCAAATACCCATGGACGAAGAAGACGCACAGAAGACAGCTTTTTCTACACCCTTCGGCCACTACGAATATAAACGTATGCCATTTGGCTTAAAAAACGCTCCAGCAACCTTTCAAAGACTTATGGACAAGGTTTTAACAGGACTTCAAGGAATAGAACTATTTGTGTACCTTGACGACATCGTCATATACGCCAGCAGCCTGAACGAACACGCGAGAAAATTCAATAAATTAGCCGAAAGATTGCGCAACGCAAATCTAAAATTACAGCCGGATAAGTGCGAATTTCTCAAGAAAGAAGTGACCTACTTGGGACACGTTATCAGCGAAGCCGGTGTCAAGCCAGATCCCAAGAAGCTAGAAGCCGTCGAAAGGTTCCCACGACCTCGAAATGCAAAGAATATCAAGCAA
>NW_017293815.1:0-532 GCF_001594075.2 Trachymyrmex cornetzi
GAACAATTAAACAGTTAAAATGAAAGTTAAAGTGCCATATAATTTTGATGAAAATAATATCGAAGGGTACGAGGATGTCCCTTTCATAGAAACATTTGAAAATATTTTTATCAATGAGGATACTTCCACCGAAGAGGAGGAGGAAGTCGAGCATGAGCTCGGTGAGAACGCCCAGTTTTTGATTTTGAATCATGTACAACTAATGAATTAATCGAGTTCATACTCGACTTCTTCAATATACCTAATGAGGAGGAATTATATCAATTCCTTGCAAGATAATATAACAGCAGCAGAGGATGATAAGGTGACATAAATTGTTGGAGGGTGATTGATGGTGGAGGTAGCGGTTGCGGAGGAGGAAGCGGGAATGGGGTATTAGGTAAGCATTTTGAATTTTTTGCTTCTCTACGAAGCACACTTGATACAAAAACGTATATTCTGGACTGGATCATGGAATTATGGAAATATGTATTGGGTGTGGGAATAAGTTTCCGCCCATTGTAGAAAGATGTTGTTAGTAGCATTGCTTGTG
>NW_017293816.1:0-532 GCF_001594075.2 Trachymyrmex cornetzi
GGAACTTTTTTTTTCTAAAATGTTCTGTTTCTGAGATAAAAAGGATGTGGGTGATCTCAGACATCCTGTATACATTGTATATCTGTATCTATACATATATGTATATATATATATTTAATTTTAAGAAATGATGCACAAATTCAAGAGAAAAACTTCATATGACTATACGTCCAAAAACGACTTACAATTAGTTTAAAAAATATTTGCTTATTTTTCGACCTCATTGATTAAAGTTTTCAAACACATACAAAGTATCATCAAAATAGCCCGAAAAGTTTTCGAAATTTTTGTTGTGTGTGAAAAAAGAAAAATATTTTTTCAAACTTTGACACTTTGAAATTAAATTATTTTGAAAATGATTATATGAAGTTTTCATCTTGAATATGTATGAGAAATCTCTAATCTTTTAGCATACTTATTAATATACATATATACCATGTACATATATATATATATATATACATATACATATATCAATATATTAGTATTATAGAGATTCTGAAAACCATATTACTTTTAAAATTTCGTCATA
>NW_017293817.1:0-532 GCF_001594075.2 Trachymyrmex cornetzi
CCAAAATTGTCCAAGATTCACAAGAGTGTAATAGAGAAGTGTAATTTGCTGTGGAAAAAAGGTAACCAACCTAAAAGTGCTGAAATCATACATAATGTTTTAGGACATAATCTTAGTCGACCCGGAATAACCAGATGGAATAGTTTATATGATGCTATGAAACAAATTTTGACGATAAAAGAACAAAACAATGTTCTTCATAAAGCACTCGGCCTTAAGCACTCATTTCGTGAAAATGAATTTGATTATATGGAAGAATATTTATCTTGCTTGAAGCCAGTGGCCGAAGCATTGGATATGCTTCAAGGAGACAACAATAGCTATTACGGTTTATTATTGCCAACAATTCTGATGTTGGAAAAGAAACTTAAAAAATTGCAACAAAACGTTTATCAGTATTGTAAACCCATTGTAGAGGAATTATTGGTACATGTAGAAAGACGTTTTCAAAATTTTTTGACACTTAACAGTCCTAATGCAGAAAGGGCAATTATCGCAGCATTGAGTTACCCTAGATTTAAGAACAAATGGT
>NW_017293818.1:0-533 GCF_001594075.2 Trachymyrmex cornetzi
TTCTTATTTTCGGTAAATCGGGCCGCTACTATGACCCAGCGAATTAATGCACTGCACTGTACATATTCTCTCCCCAAACGCAGTCATATTAAATACGAACTAAAACATTTGATTTGTGTTGCTTGTGTTGTAAAATTTTTCTTTCAGATATTAATAACATATAAACAATCATAAGTATAAATCTTACAAATATTGATGGTAATAAAATTTATAGATGTCTAGTCTGATTCATACATACTTTTGAAATATAAGATAGAACTCTATTATGAAAACAATCCTTTGTAAATTATTTTCTCCTGAATTCGTTTTTATAATTATTTGTAAATTATAAATAATCAACATATTTTTCAATTATGTAGATGTTTTTTTTTATAAAATCACATGACGCTGTTTTATTAATTTTTTAATTGAGAAAAATTATTTTTGAATGAAAAGTCCGAACTCTAAGAAAATATTTTATTTAAATTTTAATTGAACAATAGATACGCGCGAGAAAAATAACTCGAATATCTAAACTTCTATTAACCCTAGAA
>NW_017293819.1:0-533 GCF_001594075.2 Trachymyrmex cornetzi
GCAATAATGAGTAGACGACGTTTTATTTGACGATTTTTATTGCGATGTCTAACTTTTCTACGGACACGACTCTGGGTCTCCAGGTGACCTTCACTGGTCTAGTGGGGATCCTAACCGGAGGCCGAGATGTGTCCGGAGGCGGGAGCTGGGTGACCCGGCGCGGAATGCACCCACAAGACGCGGACGACTGTTCCGCAGTCCTCGGTTGAGGCGGCGATTTCGGCTCAGGGGCGGATGATTCCTCACCGCGAGGTGCGGGATCGGCGGGATCGGCGGGATTCTGAGGAGGCTCGAAGACGCGAGGGTCGAAGTTTCCGTGTCTGTGAAGGGACTTCACGAGGCACCGGAGCTGTCTTCGCCAGCCACTACGCCGTGATCTTGGCATCTGTGGCTATTAGAACGTAGGTGGAAGAATAATAAAAATAAAAATAGAAATGAAAAAAAGAAATTAAAAAAAAGTGAGGGTTATATCTCAGTGACGTTACTGGGAAAATTGGAGGGCCGCGTGGTCCCTGTTCGAGGTAGGCACGGGG
>NW_017293820.1:0-533 GCF_001594075.2 Trachymyrmex cornetzi
ATAATACAGAAACCGTAACCGAACTGGTGAAATTTTATGGTTTTTTTCGATTCTTTTTCGGTTCTTTTTTCAGTTCTTAATTTTTAATCCTTGGTCTTAATCTTTGTTCTGCACGTTCCTTCGTTCAAATAAATCATCAATATTCAATTCAAAAGAGTATTACCATTAACACCTCTCTTAATAACCAGAATATAAATACCTCCAACACCTCATATGATATAAGAAATCTGGCGGGATTGCAAGACATATTTAATGTAAACTTTTTTTAAGATACTAGCGTTTCTTTTATTTAGATCTTTCTCACCAACATGTTGCAAGAATTTATTCTAAGTCATGAAAAATTCAAGAATATATATGTAGAATTTATGTAATAAGTAATATCTATCCATAAGAAATAAGTTGTAAGAAAGAACTGGGAGAAATATGCCTAAAATAATGTTTACGTAATTTTTATTTAGCGTAACGTGATTAATTGACGCCTCTTTCCGACTAGGCGCTCTCTCTCTCTCTCTCTCTCTCTCTCTCTCTCTCTC
>NW_017293821.1:0-533 GCF_001594075.2 Trachymyrmex cornetzi
TTCAGAATCAATACGAATCTCTTCATCTGGATTCTCATTTTAATATGAATCCTGTGGAAATCACTAACCTATCGGACATTAATTTAATTTTCAGTTTTCCTCGCTACATGAAAGGTAAAAACAAATAAAATAATCTTTCAGTACAAATTTATACACAATAAGAACCATACCTTAGACCACATATGTGAGAATGCAATCACTACGAATTAAAAATACCTATACTGGTCGAAGCTAGATCTGTAATGCTTAAATAATTGAATGTAAATTATATATATACTATATATATATGTATATATACTATATATATGTATATATATATATATATATACATGCATATATATCGTATTTGTAGTCTTTCGAACGGCGCGCCGAATTGGTTTTCCAAATTGGTTTAAATTTATTTTTCAGCACATTAACATCTTTCTAATATGATGTCTGATTGAACATCAAATTATTAAAAATTGCTTGTCAATTTAAATTAATTCTCTTGTACGAAATGCAAAAGATTCGGGTTCGACTCCCGCCCGAGGTAA
>NW_017293822.1:0-533 GCF_001594075.2 Trachymyrmex cornetzi
GCTCCAGTATTATTCACGTCAAATATGTCCGAAAAAGAAATTGAAGGTAAGTCTAAAATTAATCTGTTGATATTATTTCTAATCTAGATTATATCTATTGATTTATATCTCTATTGAATTTTTTGTAATATTAATGTATTTTAGTTGTATTTTATTAACATTTATCTACGTATTTCAGATAAACGCGAACTTGCAATCAATATGTTATCTAATAATGAAAACATAGTTATATTAGATAACAATTTGATAAATGATGACAATAATGCAAAAATGATTGATTCACAAGGTATTTATTTCATATGTTTAAAGCTATTGTATTGTAATACTTCTTTATCCCATAACATATTATACTAATTATTAAATAAATATTAAAACTAAATATTAAAATATTATATTAAACTAATTTTCATTAAAATTAACTATATCATCTCTCTGAACAATATAAATTTATTGAATTTTTTCTTATATCTGTTTCATTAATTTTTTTTTATGCATTTTAGACCACGAGTTTGATATATATTTCAATAAAAATA
>NW_017293823.1:0-534 GCF_001594075.2 Trachymyrmex cornetzi
GTCGTAGTAGAAACAAAAAAAAAACAGACCAAAGAAAGCAACAATTCCGTCCTACGACATCAACACTACACATACGCGGCACGGAATGGGGCACGTGTTTAAATCTCTAAAGCAGCGTTGTCACCACGCGTCCTTGTTTTCGACGCGAATTCTATCTATTTATATATTTCGATCGTTTGGAATTTATATATGATTATTGAATAATATATATTGAATAATATATATAAATACATATATATAAATATATTGGTTGAGAGACTGTTGTCATATGCGACTATGATGAATATCGCTAAATATAACAGATTATCAGTCAATCAAATCTTCAATTAATTTGGTTAATTGAATCAATCGTCAATTAAATTATTTTCAATTAATTCTCCTCGAATCGATCGTCAATTAAACGACTTTTAATTATTTCTCCTCGAATCAATCGTCAATTAAACGACTTTCAATTAATTCCCCTCGAATCAATTGTCAATTAAACGACTTTGTTTCAATCAATTGTAAATTAAATGATGTTTAATTAATTATTCC
>NW_017293824.1:0-534 GCF_001594075.2 Trachymyrmex cornetzi
TATCACATAAATAAAGTAATTATTTTGTTAAGTCATATTCTAACATGAAAACAGTTAATTTTTCTATAGTATTCAAACAAAATTTGCTAAGTATATATTTTTTACTTATCTTTACAGTACTAATTTTCATTCAACAAGATTTGATTTTGTAATACAAAATTTTATTATAAAATTTACTATAAAAAAGTGTAAAAATTACGTTGTATTATTGTTTTTAAAAAGTAATTATAGCATTTAAACCTATAATTTACATAAAGACCGCTACTACCACATTACAGTAATTTTAAATACCTATAAAATTTTCTCCGTGTAGAGAAAATGACAGGCATTTTACCCTAACAAAGGTAGTGGCATATTGCCTCAACACGTCATTTCATCTTATGATAAGCCTATACAGTACGACCGTTAAGAAAATGAATCAACGGTATACTGAATATTTTCATTTTAACCTACACTAATAGATTAACAAGATAATCGAGCTAAATATTGTGTAATGTTTAAATAATAACTTACATAAAGCACTATAAAAGTTAT
>NW_017293825.1:0-535 GCF_001594075.2 Trachymyrmex cornetzi
ACGTCTGCAATTATATTTTACAATATATGATTTTTTAAACGATATCAATTCTTATTGGACCACTAGAATTCAAACCGAATGAGAATAATATCTCAGCGGTCTAAGATGGATCACGGGTGCTTCTAAATAATTGCCTCGGTAGTCTAAAGGCTTAGGACGCTCGCACGGAGTGCCAGAAAACTGGGTTCGACTTCCGGCCGAGATAATATTTTTCGCAATAAAAAATTAATTATTTACAGTTTTTGCCAGGTTATTCAACATTATCAAGATTGATATAAGATGCGTAAATAGTATCAATTATCGTTAAATTGTTAGTTAATTTAACTCGTGATATTACTGCGATAGTTTATTAGTGTTGCATTGCAAGTCCAAAAAAATTTTCGGCGCGCAATCGAAAAATTACATACGTAATATATAAATTTACACGCAATTATTTCGAAGCACCCGTGATCCAGCTTAGACTGCTGCGGCATTATTCTCATTCGGTATAATTTATTAATTTCACAAAAATCCTTTGTCGCATCGGCTCACATTG
>NW_017293826.1:0-535 GCF_001594075.2 Trachymyrmex cornetzi
GATAGCGGTTTGATAGCGGTTCGATAGTCGTTTATAGCTGTTTGATAGCGGTTCGATAGCGGTTTGATAGCTGTTTATAGCGGTTTGATAGCGGTTCGATAGCGGTTTGATAGCCGTTTGAGAGCGGTTTGATAGCGGCTTGATATAAGTTTAATTGCGCTTCAATGCGAAGCACTGCAAGTGATAAAAGTGCTGAGGTGGTATAATCTTTCGAGCGCGACGTCTTCTCATACAGTTTGACTGAGACATATACTTTTACATTGTACTTTTTCCGCTAATATATTGATTATGATGATGATCTAATTGTAACTGATGATCTGATTATAGCTGATGATCTGATTATAACTGATAAAATATTGAAGCTTCTTCTTGGAGTCTCGGATGTGAGATGTACTTTTCGGCTAAGATATAAACTTTTGCACGTGTTAGTATACGTTTCGGCTGAGGTGCAAACTTTTGCACGTGGTGCTACACTTTTCGGCTGAGGTATAAACTTTTGCACGTGGTACTTGGTCGGAGGATTCTTTTCAAAATG
>NW_017293827.1:0-535 GCF_001594075.2 Trachymyrmex cornetzi
ACTGTGGTATAGAAAAGACATATCAAGGTTTATTTGTAAACTATTGGTTTCCCTCCATGAGGAAAAGAATTCAACAGTATATTGAAAATTGTTTTACATGTTTGATCTCAAATACCTCGTCTCATGTTAAGGAAGGTGAGATACAATTATCCTCTTTACCAAAAGATCCGATGCATACGGTGCATATCGACCACTTTGGTCCGTTACAAGAATCCAATTCTGGTCATAAACATATCTTAATTTTAATAGATTCCTTCACAAGATTTACGTGGTTAATTCCCGTCAAATCAACTAGCTCAAAGGAGACCATTGCTAAACTGTCTAGTATTTTTAATATTTTTGGAAACCCTGTTGAATTAGTTTCCGACAGAGGTACTGCGTTCACCTCTTATGAGTTTAAGACTTTTATAAATAAGCGCAACATTAAGCATCGTCTTGTAGCAGTGGCCGCCCCCTGGGCCAATGGAATGTGTGAGCGTGTAAATCGTTTTTTAAAATCATCAATGCGAAAATTGGTAGTCGATCAAGAATCATG
>NW_017293829.1:0-537 GCF_001594075.2 Trachymyrmex cornetzi
TTTGCACAATATTTACTCGATCGCATCCTCCTTATGGCAGTCGCTTAATGATTCAAAAACGTATGGCTTCTGATCGATGACTTCTTTCAGAGGTTCTTCATT
This sequence comes from Trachymyrmex cornetzi, assembly GCF_001594075.2. Lineage (NCBI taxonomy): Eukaryota > Metazoa > Arthropoda > Insecta > Hymenoptera > Formicidae > Trachymyrmex > Trachymyrmex cornetzi. The sequence continues at coordinate 103 of NW_017293829.1, forward strand.
AGATGATATGAACTTCATCCGATTTAATATATCGGCTAGAGTATTCGCGGTGATAAAATCCGTGATACTGATCTGATAATTTTTATCTCTTAATTTGGTCACGGTATAAATGGAATTCAAAGAATTTCCGCCAAGTTCGTAAAAATTCGCGTGTAGCGTTAACAACGTGCGACTACTACATTTGATTACGGATGCGATAGTCGGAAAGAGGACATGGGCTTTTGCAATATCTTGACTTGGAACGCCACTATAATCACAATACGCATCAAAGTCGTCTTCTATGGAACAAAATTTTTTCTGTTTAGTCAGTAAGACATAGATTTTTTGAATTGAAAAATAAATTTTTTAGATCTTTTTTTTATTTTCTTCTAATTAAAATAAAAGACGTTAGATCGTAATTTTTTTTGGATAGTAAAATAATTAATATTTTAACAC
>NW_017293830.1:0-538 GCF_001594075.2 Trachymyrmex cornetzi
TTTTATCAGTATTACTAATTATTAACTTACATTACTAATTATTTTTGTTATTCTCAAAATAAGAAGTTATTAATTTTATTTTGGATATGTGGAAAATAATATTACTTTTGCAAAATGAGGCTGATTAATATTTAAGTATTAAATATTATATCAAATACAGTTAATTATTTATGGGATATATCTTGTCATCTAATAGATGTTGAAAATATCTGGTAAAATGTATTTAGAATATCCCCAGTTATTCCAATTTTAAGTTTGAATTATTTAATATTCGGCAGTCATTAACTGATACAGGTTGTCAAATATATACATTGGTAAATAGATAATCTGCTGTATTCCTTGCAAAATTTTTGAATGTTATGTATCTATTTGGTGACATCTTGGTTAAATACTTAGTGCCATAATACATTTATATGGCAACTATTGATTGCTCGAATTATATTTGAAATAATTATATTTGACGTAATACAATAACTTTGATTTTTTATAACAACTGTAGCTTATATAGTGCAATGGATTTTATATACGAAGTTAAGTT
>NW_017293831.1:0-538 GCF_001594075.2 Trachymyrmex cornetzi
AATAAGCAATGTTATCTACATAATTTTAGATTTGTTCCCTCATTTTTTTGTTATTTGTGACGTGTAGAGAAATAAATATTAATTATATTTAATAATTATTGAATGACAAAAGATCTAATATTCTTAATATTGATTTTTAGTTAAATTGTATAATGCAAAATAAGTTGATCCTATAAGAATGAATATAAGAAATTTATAAACTTACCTTTGTGGTTTGTATCCGAGCGAAGGGAAAGGATAATTTCCTTGAAATTGCCGTACATTCTCTGGCGAAGGTGTTAATGGCATGTTCATCACATTTGTTGCCCCTGACACATGATTGCCTGCCAGTTTCTCGTGTTCATCTGAAAGTCGCTCATAAAGGGACTTAAAAAATAACACTCTTTTTTATTTGTGACGATTTTGATATCTTACAAAATTATAATAAATTCGTAATAATTCATCAAATGTGACATAACTCGAAATATCACCGACAGTTTATACCTTGATTAACTAAAATGATTAAATTTAAAATAAAACAATTTCTTCTTCAAAATTT
>NW_017293832.1:0-538 GCF_001594075.2 Trachymyrmex cornetzi
AAACCTTCCAACTTAACACACTTACATTTGGCGTATCTTCATCACCTTATCTCGCGATACGCACAATTCATAAGCTTGCCGATGACGAACGCGACGCATATCCTAACGCCGCTGAAGTTCTTAAAACACATCTATACGTGGATGATTTATTAACCGGTGCAGAAACGATTGATAAAGCTCGTTCATTACGCGACGAGATAATCACGCTGTTATCTCGAGGCGGTTTTAACATCCGGCAATGGGCCTCGAACGAGAAACGCGTTATCGAGGATTTAAAACCCGACGCCGTGAATTCCGATCTCATTTTCGACAAACCTAATACTTTAAGAACGTTAGGTATATTGTGGTGCCCGCGCGAGGACATGCTACGTTACTCAGTCCGTTCTATCAATCATACCAAACGGATCACGAAGCGACTCGTCATCTCAGAAATTGCCAAGATATTCGACCCTTTAGGCATCATAGGGCCGGTCATACTGTATGCAAAAAAACTAATGCAGGATTTATGGCGATGCAAATTACACTGGGACGAATCTAT
>NW_017293833.1:0-538 GCF_001594075.2 Trachymyrmex cornetzi
GTGCAAGATATACATTGTCCTCGTTATAATTAGCGGTGTACACACACTTATCTGAAATGCATTGTGAGAAACCGATACTTTTAATAAATGAGTCGAATTTCTCGTTCCAACAGCGACCAGACTGTTTTAAACCGTATATCGCCTTTTTTAGTTTTAGGACTAAATTTTTGTCTTTTACGTTTAAACCGGGAGGAATTTTCATGTAAGTAACTTCGTTGAGGTTAGAATTCAGATAAGCGGTGCTTACATCAAATTGGACTGATTTTAGATTTTCTCTCGCTGCGATTGCTAACAGAATACGCACCGATTCGTATCTGACGACGGGGGAGAAGATCTCTCCATAATCTATACCAGCTTGTTGCGAGAAGCCTTGGGCACACAAGCGAGCTTTGTAGAGTACCGAGTTTTCGATAGACGAATCTTTGATTTTAAAGACCCACTTATGGCCTATTGGTTTGCGATCTTTAGGAAGGGAAACGATTTCCCATGTTTGATTGTTTTCATGAGCTTCGAGCTCCTTTTTTATCGCGTTTTTCCA
>NW_017293834.1:0-538 GCF_001594075.2 Trachymyrmex cornetzi
ACCGCTGTTGCGGTTTTAACGGTGCTTTAGTTAGTAGCTCGATGGAATGAGCGAAAGGCGGAACGCTTGCGTATTCCCTGGCACCCTGATACATGCATCCCAGATACGTCCAGACCTCGACAAGGGATCTTTGCGGTACCAGCGCTCCCCCCACAGTGAAGTAAGGTGTAGTGTCAACCTTCACCATCTTGTCTCGGCTGGACGCCACCATGGAGAGCACACCAGTTTTCTTTGTGTTAATGTCCAGTCCATTTTGCATAAAGGCAGCATGAAGCCGTATCAAGTTCTCCTGCAGACCAACTTTGGTGGAAGACAAGAGCACAATGACGTCAGCATAGCCCAGCGCGCTGATCAGCCTGCTACCCATTCGATAGCCCACATCCTCCGAGAGAACTCCAAGTGCTCTATCTACGACCAGATTGAACAGTAGGAGCGATAACGGATCACCTTGCCTCACACCACGTCCTGTCTTAACTGGCATCTCCATATCACATCCGGACGCCTGCAGTACAGTCCGGGAATTGTTATAAACGGCCCT
>NW_017293835.1:0-538 GCF_001594075.2 Trachymyrmex cornetzi
CCTGAAATGGAGTGGTGATTGAGATTGCGAGTGAGAAGGAGAGAAAGGCATTGTGTGAGAGTAAGCGGTACGAGAATGTGGGTTTGACGGCTCAGTTACCGCGAAAGATTAGTCCGAAAGTGATTGTATTTGATGTCCCGAATGAGATGGGTGAGAGAGAATTTCTGAGTGAGATGTATGCGAGGAATTTGAAAGTGCATGTTGAAGGATGAGGAACATATGAGGATTGCAAATAGAGGTGAAAAGAAGGGGACAGCTTTAGGAAATGTTGTGATGGAAGTGAGTAATAGTGTATGTGACAGACTAGTGTATGAAGGGAGAGTGTATATAGAGTGGAATGCGTTTAAGGTGAAAGTGTATGAAAATGTGCTTCGATGTTACTCTTGCTACGAATATGAGCAGAGAATGTAGATTGGGAAAGTTATGTAGAAGGTGCGGTAAGAAAGATCATATAGCAAAAGAATGTAAGAAAAATGAATGTTGTAGGAATTGCTCGCGGATAGGTCGGCCTTCGGGACACTCTGTACTAGCGAGAGAG
>NW_017293836.1:0-539 GCF_001594075.2 Trachymyrmex cornetzi
ACAAATATCACATTTGCTTTCCCTTGATTTGTTCCTATAACAAAATCTTTTCTCTCAGTGAATTAAATTTATATGATGACATTTCTCCATATTTAATCAATTTTATTTTCATTTTAGAACACTCCGTGATTTCACCATGGAGATGGTTGGCTGCAGTTGTAATTCCACTTATATTCTTGTTTTGGGGTGTACGCAAGAAAAGTCTGGACATTAGCGGTGGAATTCTTGGTAGTGAAAATAATATAATTTGTTATGATTATACATATAAGGCATCAGTACCTGTATCTACCAATGTAGATTAATTTTAATTCTTTGTTTAACTTATTTTTCATTTTTTTTAATTCTTAGAACTAGAAAAATTGAAGAGTTAGTTAAATCAAAATTAAAATTAAACTACATTGGTAGAAACGGACGTAAGTGATATAAAGTCCCGGGAAAAAATGTTTCCTGTACAATTATATATAATTGTACATAATTATATAAAATTATATATAATTATATATAAAATATGTTCATATGTATAACATTTTTTCCTGGGC
>NW_017293837.1:0-539 GCF_001594075.2 Trachymyrmex cornetzi
CACTATTTTTGTCTTCTCCCTATTAACTTACAAACCCTTCCGTTCCACATAACCCTCCAACCTCTCTATCATACTCTTCATACCCCCCCTTCTCCTCCGCCAATAGCACCACATCATCCGCATACGCTAATCCAAATATCCTCTTATGCGCCACCTTCACCAATCCCCCCCTCCATTTAACCTTCCCCATCTCCTCCTCCAAATCTGCCGTTAAAATATTAAATAATAACGGGCTCAGCGGGCACCCCTGTCTTACCCCCCTCGCCGTCCAAAAGCTTTCTCCCATCTCCCCCCCATGCCCTGACTCTACTTTCTTTGTTTCCCACATTATCTCCCCCACCCTCTCTACCAACTTCCCTTATCCCCCTCCGCCTCATCTCATCCAACAAAACCTCCTATCCGCCGAATCAAACGCCGCTTTCAAATCAATAAACAACGCAATTAACTTTCCCCCTTTATTCCTTATTTGCCTATTCACCAAAAAGTTCAAAACATAAATATTATCCATAGTCCCCAACCCCTTCCTAAAGCCCGTTTGA
>NW_017293838.1:0-539 GCF_001594075.2 Trachymyrmex cornetzi
CGATTGGACACCACCAATCACAGCGACCAGTGCTTAGGAGCTTTGTAGTCTCAAGCGCTGTGACTAGCTCGTGTCCAATTGAGCCGTGTCCAACTGGGTGCCACCCGAAGTTTAAGAAAGGGGAGAGGAAGAAGCAGTAAGGTGAATTGGAGATGGAAGGGGAAGGAAATAGAGGAAGTAAAGAAGTTCAAGTACTTGGTGTATACAATGCAAAGGAATGGAGGGCAGGAGGAACATGTTGAGGAAATAGTAGCGAAGGCAGTGGCAATGATTGGGCAGGTGCGGGGGATAGGAAAAAGAAGGTTTGGGAAAGATTGGAAGAGGAGGGTATGGTTTTTTGATAAGTTGATTTGGGCAATGTTGAATTATGGGGTGGAGATTTGGGGTTGGAAGGAGAGGGAGGCTGTGGAGAGACTGCAGGAGAGGTATTTAAAGTGGGTGTTAAGGATAGAGAGAGGGACGTTGAGATACATGGTAAGGGAGGAATTACAAAGGGAGAAGTTAAGGGTGAGGGCGGGAAAAAGGGCGTGGCTATTTGA
>NW_017293839.1:0-539 GCF_001594075.2 Trachymyrmex cornetzi
ATAAACTACATCTAACAAGTGCAATACTTGATAATTTAAATAATCCTGTCTTTAAAATATATCTTCTATTTCTATCATACATATTAGACATTATAAATAAAATGAATCTTATCTTTCAAGGAGAAGGCACTCAAATTCATATATTGCATACCAAATTTAGTACTTTGTATAAAAATATGTTAAGAAATTTTATTAAGAAAACAATTATTGATCAATTTAACTTGTCAAAAATACTTCCAACTAATCCTGATTATTATGTAAAATTAGAAGAAATTTATATGGGTGCAAATGTGGAACTTTTTCTAAAAACTAATTTTATCCATCAAGAAGAATTGAATAAGATTAGGATTAATATTTTAAATTTTTATATAGAATTATGTGAGCAGATAAGGAAACGATTTGACTTTAATGATAAACATCTGATATTTCTTACAAATTTTCAACCTAAACAAGCACTAAGTGGAAATGTGTCTAGTATAACAGATACAGCAATATTATTTAAAAATTTAGTTAGTGACGTAGAAAGTTTAAATAGTGAA
>NW_017293840.1:0-540 GCF_001594075.2 Trachymyrmex cornetzi
GTATGGAAAATGTGAATCTTCTTCTAAATATCTTTGAAAGAAAGGTGTTAAAATTAATGCTCGGAAACATTAGACGATTTGACAGTTCGGACAGTTCGAATCTCAAGTTCGAACGTTAAAAATAGTTCGCACTGAACACAAACATACAAAGGCAAAGCTAAGAATCATTAAGTTCATTTAAGTCATTCTAGCAATATTTCCATCATCATTTCTCGGACAAATGATTATTATTTCCTGTTTTTTAAGAACTTAGGGCACTTAGGCAATGACTTTTCATTGTTTAAACAGATATAACTTGGAGACGAAAATTCAAATTTTTTAAAATATTTTTCTTTATGAAATGAATATCATATTTTTACGATTTGTTACCATTGCAAACAAAGTTTTTTTGAAAAAAACATGTAACTTAATCATTGTCAATCCTCAACTACAGCTATAAAAACTACACTTAAGTTCTAAAGCATCTTATTATTTGAAGTATAGAATGTAAGTGAGTCTTTGCGGCGATTGATAGAGAATAATTCAACGTTTTTTTACCTA
>NW_017293841.1:0-540 GCF_001594075.2 Trachymyrmex cornetzi
TAGCGTTAATCGTGTATTATGCGACGTATAGTCTTATTTTACGGTGGCTACGTTGCGTAGTTCACCACGGGGTATATAGACAGCGATGATTACCTGCGTGTTCACCGGCGATTTCGTGGAGGATCGTTTGAACGCGATCCTACGCCCCCGGACCGCGAATTTATAGTAAGTAGACTGCAAACAGCGAAAATTGCACCCGTCCGTGGCCTAAGAAATATCGTCTTCTACGCAACCCTTGATTTATGCGCACGTTGTCGCACTGTGTTTATGCGGTTCCCTTTGCCGCTCCGAATATCTACCTTGCTTTAAGCGTAAACGCGGAGATGATAAATGGTTCGCGCCGTGATTCTCCACGAAATTAGACGCGGGAATAGTTCCGAGATTATCCCAGGTGAATTTACTTAGCCTAAATATAAGATATCGTCTTATGCTACCATTTTTAGAATGATAATTCATCTCCGCACGGACGCGGCTATTATGATTGAACAAATATTTACTTAAAATTTCTGTGTTTATATACTAAATAATGGACTTTGATTT
>NW_017293842.1:0-540 GCF_001594075.2 Trachymyrmex cornetzi
GTATTATTTTGTGTCTTCGATTTTTCATCAAATTTCGAATATGTTCATTGATTTGATCAAATTTTAATCCTGTGTATCTAAATATAAAAAAACGTAGGAAAATGAAATTATGAAACAGTAGCTATCTCTAATAAGTACTTTAAAATTTTTCATTTTAGAAATTGTGAAATATTCTTTCATTGCTATTTAGTTTTACATATTTATATAAATAATTACGCCATAAGATAAAGATATAATTGTAAGTATATGTAAAATATGTACTAACTCAAGGATGGTTGCGTTAATCAAATCACCCATAAGATTAATATGAAAACAATAATCTCGTAGAAAGCTGAAATACATAGTTGATGCCATAACCCCGTCATATTCATCTTTCAATATTAAACCTGAGCAGTATGTTGTAAATATAACTATGACGATCCATACTAAGGCATACCACATTACTTTTCTGTGGAATCTGTCATAATCTGTCATTGTTCCTAACTTAAGCAATGTGTTGTCGATAATATTAATTCTCTTCAAACAGTTTTGGAATTTCTG
>NW_017293843.1:0-540 GCF_001594075.2 Trachymyrmex cornetzi
TAAAGAAGTAGTGTTAAGCAGTATTTGTCATAAGGAAAAATATAAATTAGATATTTTAATATATAATAATATAATATATTATGCTAATATATTATTTTCTTCTTGCTCATAAAATTTTAAACAATATGTTTTATGGATTATTTACATTTACATAGTTCTTTTTCCATATAATATGCCAGTTAAGTAATAATTTAAATATTTTATACTTCATATATTTGACCTTAAAAAGATTTCACTTGTGGCGAGGTTAATGCTCTCCTTCCCCCTTTGATAAATTTTTGGACTCGCCAGTGTTTCATTTAAAAATAAATTATTATTTAGTAATTTCTTCTTAATTGTAATAAAAATGATAAGATTTGACATTAATAGTGTATTAATATCTTAATTAAATTTACTAAATGCAATTTTAAATTTCCTAAACTTTTTAAATATTAATAATATATCTAAATATTAATATATTAATAAAAAATACATATATCTAAATATTAATATGTGTATCAAGAAAATACCAATAAAATATTTTAAACATTCGTTTGCATT
>NW_017293844.1:0-540 GCF_001594075.2 Trachymyrmex cornetzi
CTATCTCCGCCGCTTTAAATGTTTGGAGCATTTCTTCTGACAATTGACGTTCAAAAAAGCTAATAAACTTTTAGCGAATCTGTTTGATTAGGTTCAGTATTGATTAGGTTCTTGGATTTCTTTTGTTTGTTTAAAATATTAAAATCCACAGCATTAGGTGTAAAAGGATAGAGTCCACACGTTTGAAATCCATTTTTAGCCATAGAAGTAAGATCTATTGAATCAAGAGTCTTTTTGAACAGTGGGGCAAACATGTCTTTTTTGAGGCGTTCTCCATTATTTTCTAATCTCCAATTATTGACAGTCTTCTTCCAAACCATTTTTAAAGGATGGAAAACCGCTACATCTAATGGCTGTAAAATGTGCGTGGCGTTTGGATACAGAGCTATTAACTCTATTTCATGCTGTCGACAAAAATTACTCAAAGGCAATGTCAAGTGTGAGGAATGTCCATCCATGAATAATACGACGGGAAATACAATATTATTGGTTTTCAGCCACAGGTAAAATACGTTAGTAATATATTCATAAAATGACTCA
>NW_017293845.1:0-540 GCF_001594075.2 Trachymyrmex cornetzi
TATCGATTCGACATCAATTCGATGACTCATTTCTCGCTGGATAATACTTACTTTTTAAAAATAGTTTTTCTCTGTACGAATACTTTTTGCACTCACTGTATATCTTATTGTTAGATATTTTAATTGTGTTACAATAAGCGATTATTAATTTGCAATAATTTTGTATTACATGAAATTTGAGCAATGTACACAATATTTTTAATAAAAGATTGACACATTGCGACTTTTTGTTACTTTTGAAATATTTAATTCTGTCATTCGCGTCTTATTCCTCATTCTCAATCTGAGAAAAGTAATAGATAAATTATATTCAAATTCACACAATGTAATACGATTTGTTGATTCTAAGCATCAAAGAATGCTACTAATTGTGATAAAATAGTGATTTGTAATTCGTGCATTCTATCGCGTATATATTCTATTTCAAATGAATAAGTAATGTTTGCTTTAATACGTTATTGTTATTATCTCGATATGCTTACATATCGTTAATCTCAAAGTTAATTACACATGTAAACTGCTGAATATTAATTATTAGCA
>NW_017293846.1:0-540 GCF_001594075.2 Trachymyrmex cornetzi
TTTCTCAATCACCCGGTATAATCTAGAATCCGTTACTAATCCAATCGATTCTATTAGATCTCTTAACAATTCTAACGGTCGGTTTCTTCCATAATAATTCTTATTCGCTTTAATTCATATTTATCACATTAAATCCCTTTTTTCCCGTCACCCGTTATACGATTACTCATCAAATTAACACCGTGTCTACGGTTTTGTGGCCTTATGGGCATCTAATAAATTATTTACATCTAATCCTACTCTTAATCTATTCTTAACTCCATGTATCTAATTCTAAATTCCTTTTTCTTTTACTTTCAATTTTTCTCTTCTCGCGAACTCTCTCTATCTCTATTTTTAATACTAATTTTACTCTATAATCTGCTTATCACTATCAAATCATTTTATTTACACGTCTTTAATATATTACATCTTTCTACCTTTGCTGGCTGACGGCATCGATCCGGGGATGAAGCCGGTGCGTAGCCTCCGGTTTCAAGGTAACGGGTACGCGTCGCCGAGTGTCTTTTCGTTCAACGCTCTAAAATCAATTACTAAACG
>NW_017293847.1:0-540 GCF_001594075.2 Trachymyrmex cornetzi
ACTGAATACGTTTGTTAAAAAAAAAGAATAGCTTCGTTTATCACATTAATGATTAAAAATTTAACGTAGACAATATGAGACAAAAGTAATAATACAGTGTGAGTCACTTAAGACTGGCCACTCGAATAACACCCACAGTTATTCAGGTGGCCGGTCTTAAACAGACTCATCCTGTATAATATAGTAAGCTATAATATAATAAGGGTTATAACAAGAATTTTATAAGAATTATACGAGTATTATACGAATTGCAATAAGAAAATAACAAGTTTAAAGATTTTCTAGTCATTTCTAAATGGTTTGCGGATTCATTTTTGGATATTTTCTTTTTGTTGTCTATGAAGCCTTTGCCCACCTTGACGAAACCATTCTTTTGTAATGTCTTCGAACTCTTTATTTGTGAATTGATGTTGGCTCGAAATTGTTGCTGAAAAATGAATTGTAACAGAAATTTAAATATATACGATGGTTGTATGATAAATACCCATGTTTGAAGACTAGTAACATTGCTGATGCAAGCTGGCTTTACCATCGTGTATG
>NW_017293848.1:0-541 GCF_001594075.2 Trachymyrmex cornetzi
TAATGATCAAAGATAGATTTCCATTACCACTCATAGAGGATCATATCGATCAACTTGCAGAAGCTCATGTATTTAGCACTATTGATTTGAAAAACGGATTTTTCCATGTTCCTATTAAACAAGAGAGTAGAAAATATACTTCATTCGTCACGCATCATGGACAATATCAATTTTTAAGAGTACCATTTGGACTGTGTAACTCCCCTCCAGTCTTTCAGAGATTTATTAATCACATTTTCAGACCTTTGATCAACGATAAAATAGTCTTATTATATTTAGATGATCTAATTGTTATTTCATCTGATATAGAACAGGGTATTCAACGATTAGAATTAGTACTACAGATCGCCAGTGACTATGGACTTGAGATAAATAAGAAGAAATGTCAATTTATGAAGACTTGTATTACATTCTTAGGCTATGTAATTGAAGCTGGTCATATATACCCATCTCCTGACAAGCTGATGGCAGTAGCATATTTCCCAGAACCACGTAATGTAAAAGACGTACAGATATTTTTAGGATTAACGGGATACTTTCG
>NW_017293849.1:0-541 GCF_001594075.2 Trachymyrmex cornetzi
TTTTTTTTTATTTTAAATTTAGACAAGCAAGAAATGTACAAGATAAAAAAAATAAAGAGATTAGTGAGTTATGTCCTGAAATTGTCTAATTATAAGATTCTAAAATGACGACTATTTTCTGGTAAGTAAAACTCATTCCAAGCTCGTCAAGGAATATATAATTAAAAAAAATAAGCGACTTGCAAATACAGGTCGACACGCATTGTAGTTCTATGCCGTGAGCGAAATGATCTTACGTTCTTGTTAGATTGTGTTGAACACACATTGCGTTGAAAATATTAATTAAAGTGATTAAACAAAGTTGCCAATTCACCATGGCAATTGCATCAGAACCTGTTAAGCGATCAACGAGAAAATAGGCCTGTCAGAAGAGCGAAACATTGTTACATGTGAAGTAAGGATTATATCTTTCGCTTCCATATGAAGGGGTGGAAGCCATAGTGGTGTAAGTCTCTTTTTTAAATCTACCTGCTTGAGAGTTCATGTAGTGTACCGAAATAAAATATGTTGAAAAAAAGAAAACATGAAGTAGATCATATAA
>NW_017293850.1:0-541 GCF_001594075.2 Trachymyrmex cornetzi
TATGTAATTTGTTTAAAGCGAAAATATTAATATATGTGTTTTGTGCCCTTACAACCTCCTTAACTGTTCAAGGCTTTCGTCTCCTAATTGTAAAATGTATTTGTTTCAGATTCCCCATGAACTGAAACATGTGATATACTATATAAGTGAAAATCAACTTTCATGTATTCAACATAAGATACAAACACGATTGTCCGAAATTAACAGACATATAGAAGATTTTCAGTTTATAAACGTTCCTTAAGTTAATTTGAGTTTCTATATGTTTGTCTGTGATTCGAATCAGTTGAAAATAACGTAAAGTATTACTGTAACTAAATGTTTTATGTTTAATTGAATATTCCATTACATAAATTTTGCTATTTTTTACTTTTTATTCTCATGTTAAACAGCGTTCATTACGTCTTTACTTGCATCTATATTTTCTGTCTTTAGTTTTGCTTCATTTAATTAAATATTATTAATCATTCTATATATGTTATTAATATTATTAACGTTCTTGTATTTTATGCACTTATTGTTGGTATTTCATATTATTAAC
>NW_017293851.1:0-541 GCF_001594075.2 Trachymyrmex cornetzi
AAAGACAAACCGATCCAAGATTTCATCAATAACTGTCCTATTATATTCTATACCATTAAAAGTAATTAATCATAACTTTGATTGGGAAAATGTTGAAATTTTAGATCATGAGACCAATTTCCGGAAAAGAAACATTTCGGAAATGATTCACATTAAGGGACAAAAAAATGATATAAATTTAATGAAAGACACTGAACTATTGGATAAATCTTATTTTAATATACTTGAGGACATACACGAACATAGTTTATAACATTTTCGAACACACTTGTTTATTTCGTGACTCATCGACATATATTTTGTGATCTATATTATCAGTCCATTTTAAAACGTCGGACAATCAACAGTAGATACTTTATTGTATTAGTGACATATTCTTGATTTCAATTTTAATGACTCTTCTATATAAATTATCGTAAGTGGAATAATAACTTGTCATCATTGTTATGTTATTTTAGTTTTTTCTAATCGCATATTGACTTTTAATGGTATAGAATATAATAGGACAGTTATTGATGAAATCTTGGATCGGTTTGTCTTT
>NW_017293852.1:0-541 GCF_001594075.2 Trachymyrmex cornetzi
TCGGCGCAATCAATTCAACGAACACAACATCCAAGGACGTCGTTAGAATCACCATCCAATCAATATATAGCGAATTCAGTAAGGACTTAACATGTTTATTAATTCCAACAATATCAGATTTAATTCCATCGGAAAACTTCCCTCGAGGAACTCTTAAAATACCGCCCAACGTACCATTAGCCGATCCAGAGTTTCACGCGCCACGTCCCGTGGATATATTAATCGGTGCTGGGCCGACATTATCTTTGTTTTCGATAGGCCAAATTAATCTATCACGAGACGGTCACGATCTATATTTACAAAAAACACGTCTGGGATGGATAGTCGCAGGCGGGAATGCTTCACAAAGTCGTCTTAAAACCACCGCATGCTCATTAACTAACTTAGATCAACAAATTGCAAAATTTTGGACGATCGAGGAAATAACAAATAACATCCCGAAATCAGTTGAGGAGAGTGAATGTGAAACACATTTCACAGACAATGTTACTCGTTGCAATAACGGACGATATATAGTACGATTACCATTTCGCAAAGGTGA
>NW_017293853.1:0-541 GCF_001594075.2 Trachymyrmex cornetzi
ATTAATACGAATTGCTAAAAATAAAAAATTAATATGTTAAATGGCACTTATAAAAAACATTTTTACATTAATACTAAATATTAGATTGATAAATAAGTAAATGACATTGAAATAAATAAAATATTATGTAGAAAAGGATTTCGCACTTGTGTGTTTTCATCATAATGAATGTTTGTGTGGTCTGATGAATTTTCTACATCACTAGGTGGAGAAATAGGTGAACAATTTGTTTCTTTACTAAGCATAGAAACTTTGTTTTGAAAAGAAAGGTTATCAATAGTGTCGGACTGTGCACAAGTTTTCTTTAAAAATAATAGTGATTCGTAATATTCCCACTTTGGTCTATAAATTTCGTCAATTCCTTTCCCACTGCAACGAGTCTTTGTAGCCTTTATCTTTCGTTCGTTTGCACGGAAAGTGCTTTCCATACTTTGGAATCGTTTGTGAACCATATCTCCTGCGAGAAAAAAAATAAAACGGATTAAATAATTTTTATATAACCTCAAAACATAATCCACTATACATTCAGTAACTAGCTATT
>NW_017293854.1:0-542 GCF_001594075.2 Trachymyrmex cornetzi
ATGCGTCTACAGCAGAACTACTCTATGGAAAAACTCTTCGGATTCCAGGTGAATTTTTCGATCATGAGGACATGCCAAATGATCCACAATTCTTCATTGAACCATTTCGCAAGTTCATGCAGCGAATTCGTCCCATTCCTACGGCTCACCATATAAGCAGCAAACTATTCAGATACAAAGATCTTCACACATGTACACACGTTTTCTTGAGGGATGATACGGTCAAACGCCCACTGGAGTGTCCTTACTCAGGACCGCATCGTATTGTAGAGAGAATATCCAATCGAGTTTTCACAATAGAAGTCGAAGGCAAAAGGATCAACGTCTCTACCGAGCGATTGAAGTCCGCATACTTCATTGTACCACAGGAGGAGCACGCCAACGCAAGCAGCCAAAGTAATACAGGGTCTGGTACGACAAGTGCATCTGACGATCCGCCCCAAAAAATCAATACACGGCCAATTTTAAAGACTTATCCAAGCGCCACCCAATTAAAAAATACATAGACTGTAAGTTTTCAGTAGCAGCATATTTTACTCATA
>NW_017293855.1:0-542 GCF_001594075.2 Trachymyrmex cornetzi
GAAGAAGATGCATGAAATGCTTTTTTAGAAAATAATCAAGATCAAGATCTTAGTGATTTAAGAAATAATGTTAATTTAGCTTTTACGCCACCAACATATAATACAGATGGTTTATTGGTAATTACTGCTAAAGCAAATCTTAAATATATAAAGAGTCTCGCAATCAAGATTGAAGTTATTAAAGGAATAAATTTAAGTGATCTTGATAATACTATTATTTCAGGAATTGAAAATATGAAAGTAAGTGATGCTTTTGGTGCTTTTTTAGAAAATAATCAAAATCAAGATCTTAGTGATTTAGTAGATAATGTTGATTTATCATTTGTGCCACCAAAATATGAAAGAACTGGCTTACTAACAATTAGTGTTAATAAAACTGGTAAATACTCTGGAACGATTGAATTAGTTATTAGTCGATGAGGACAAAAAGATATTAATGGATTAAATTTAAATACAGATGATATTGATGGTCTTGAAAGTATGACAGAAGAAGATGCATGAAATGCTTTTTTAGAAAATAATCAAGATCAAGATCTTAGTGA
>NW_017293856.1:0-543 GCF_001594075.2 Trachymyrmex cornetzi
AATATCTCGACCATCGATCATTGAGACGGACGAGGAAAGTCCTCCGCGAGTTCCAGAGACGTCCAGCACTGTAGAACCGTTCGATGTAGATCAGGACGGCGTGATACTAATGTACAAACTACAGAAGAATCCGACAAACGTATTCCCAGCATTGACAGCGATAGGCCATCCAAAGTGCCTTCTTCCGCAGCCGAATCGGAGGTAAAGAGCCTTGTATGAAAGCGTCCAACATTCATTGCAAAAATACATTTATCCGTAATTAATAATCCTCGTGATATCTCTTCCGAGCGTCTGGATTATTGGATTCCAAAAATATCAGAGTAATAGATTTTTAATTTCCCTCCTAGTATATACTTCCTCATTAATAAGGATAGCTGTATGTATACCGTTAACATATTCGATTATCGTTCTTACGAGCGATAAATTTTAATAAATAATATGTTGTCTGCAAACGGTGCTGAATTTGATGACATGAAATTCATAGTATAGAAATTTAGCTCTTGGAACTTCAATAAAATAACTTGAAGCGTCTTCCGTAATGGC
>NW_017293857.1:0-543 GCF_001594075.2 Trachymyrmex cornetzi
TGTGTGTAGTGGGCCCACTTGTGTACGCACCATATTCCCCCCATTGAGAGGGTATCGATCAATTAAATCGCTTTGATCACCTACTTACATTGACAGGATTGTTCGCAATTTGTGATTACAATGTTCGTCATTATAATATTATAGTTCAATCGGCAGTGTACATAGACACTTCACTGAGCGCTTTAGTATTCCGGCACGAGTCTTGATGGTGACGGTTCGTGGGATTCCGTCTTCGCCGGGATGTATTTCCAGGATTCTGCCCAAAGTCCAATGTAGACAAGGAAGGCCTTTCTCTTTGACGAGGACGACAACTCCGACTTTGATTTTTTCTTTGTCTTTGATCCATTTGCGACGAACTTGTAGCTCATTAAGATATTCTAAGCTCCATCGTACCCAAAAATCCTGTCGCACCTTGTTGATATGTTGTCAGGCGGATAATCGGTTTGCTGGGACAGATGAGAGATCGAGCTCAGGTAGACTATTCAATGGTTTACCGATCAAAAAATGCGCAGGTGTAAGAGCGGAAAGGTCATTAGGATCGGA
>NW_017293858.1:0-543 GCF_001594075.2 Trachymyrmex cornetzi
ACTAAATTCATCCTGTATGGTATTTTTTTATGAATTACAAATGCATTTTAAATCGGCGCAAGACAAAATGGCTTCCAATTTCAAAATATCATTCCTAAAAAACATTTATTTAGTTATTTTTTAAGATAGTTTTTTTCGAATTTTTAATATAATTTATAATATAATATCTTATTGATTTAACATTTTTGATTGATTTTATTGTATAAATAATTTAATATACATATCTTTCCAAAAAGCGAAAAACAGCTACAATATGCTTACAATTTCCTGATAATTCCGCTTTACATAAGCACATCATTTTTTGGATCTTTGATTTTTTATATACGGTGTTTATAATTCCTTCTACCATATGCGGAAATTATTTAAGTGCGCTCATTGCAACACAAGACCCGGAATATGTTTGATCACGACATTATTCATTGTTTTGTGTGGCCAACAGTAATTACTTAGGCATATTTTTAAACTCCTCACCTTCGTTCATGTTCCGACTATTCATATTTCCTTTTACAAATTCATATATTTGAGATAATCGTAGAAACATAT
>NW_017293859.1:0-543 GCF_001594075.2 Trachymyrmex cornetzi
ATATTTTTATGTACATTGAAAATGACCCGATCGGAGTCGAAACGTTTGTAATATTATTATTGTTCGTTTAATTAATTAAATTTGTTCGTTTGAATACTGGTTCTATGCCCTTTTAATATTTAAATTACTTTATACATATTGAGCCTTATTATTATACTGTATTTTATGCGTTTTATTTCATCACAGAGAAACAGAGAATCATGAAACGAGTAAAATCAAAGGTCGTTATTTTTCAAGTTTGGTTGGATATTTAACGGTCTGGTACTCGAATAAGATTTTCAATTTAGTTGAGTTTAAATTGTATCTAATCTAATATTTAAATTATTCGACTCGAGTCCAAATTTGAATGCGAGTCCTCAAAACCGGACTCGAGTTCGCGGTCTCGAGTTCAGATTCGATTCTTTATTAAAATGAATACGAGGTACTCGATTCTCGAAATAAACGAGTTGTCGCATCACGGAGTGATCCCGATTGATCACAGCTCGATTGGACACCATCAATCACAGCGACCGGTGCTTAGGAGCTTTGTAGTCTCAAGCGCTG
>NW_017293860.1:0-543 GCF_001594075.2 Trachymyrmex cornetzi
GGCACCGCGTCTGCCGCCCGCTCGGGCGGCGGCCGAGAGCGGGAAAAAGGGGGAGGTGGACCCGGAGGGCTGGAGGTCCGCTCCGCCCTCCGGGAGGGCCAGGAGGGCAGCGGCCAGGGAAAGAAAGGCCCTGCTTCCGGCCCCGCGGCCAACGCGGGGAACACCCGCGGCCAGCGGGGCCGGGGGCGGCGCCCGACGGGGTGGGGCGGCTGGTGGGGCCGGAGCCCCTAGCGGTCGAAAGACCGCCGGGGCGCCCCTACAGCTGCCCAAACTGAGGTCGCCCACCTCCGCGGCGGTTACGCTCACTTGTGCGGATACCGCCAACTACGCGGAGGTGGTGCGACTCGCGAGGTCCTCGATCGTCCTCAAGGACCTGGGGATCGAGGACCTCAAACCGAGAAGGGCAATCACCGGGGCCCTTATCTTCGAAGTGGGGGGCCCCGGTGGCGCCGAGAAGGCGGACCGCCTTGCAGCGAGGAAGACGGAGGTCTTCGACGGGAGGGACGATGTGAGGGTGTCCCGCCCGTCGAAGACCGCCGAAAT
>NW_017293861.1:0-544 GCF_001594075.2 Trachymyrmex cornetzi
GGGTGCTTGATTTACGTGAGTCCCCTTGCCTCTCACGTTCGGGGTGCTTGATTTACGTGAGTCCCCTCTCACTACGTATCAGACTACTGTAACATTACAGGAGATGTTCAAAAACGTCTTCTTCAACAGCTAGGCACATGTGCAATCGACGTTGAAGTGAAAGCGTCGTTCTTCGTAACATTTCTTCAGTAATTAATGCCATTGCATTACCTATGCGATTCTGCATGTCATAGGGAGTTGTTGGCTCTGTAGCAAATGCAATCCCTTTCACATAACCCCATAAAATATAATCGCACGATGTAAGGTCTGATGAATTCGGTGGCTAGCGAATGAAACCATTTCTGCCTACCCAACGTTGAGGAAACCTTTCATTTAAATAATTGTGGACAACACCCGCAGAGTGTGCCGAGGCGCCATCGTGTTGGAACCACATGTCCCTGCGAGTTTGCAAATTGATGTCTTCCAACAATTCTAGCAGATTATTTTGCAAAAACTGCAGGTACATCGCTCCATTTAAATTGGCATTAAAAAAGTATGGTCCAAC
>NW_017293862.1:0-545 GCF_001594075.2 Trachymyrmex cornetzi
GTCCTGCGTCTTATGTAGAATGGGCTTACTTTAGATTGTAATAGGTCGCAGGATACGTAGGACGCAAGACGCAGGATGCGAAAGTTGAAGTTCACCCAACTTCCTGCGTCCTGTGTTCTGCGTCCTACAATCATATCATAATTAAAATACGTTAGGTTAGTTTCTAATTTGGCGATCTGCGACCCGTGTTCTGCGTCTTATGTAGAATGGGCTTAAAACCCGATCTACATAAGACGCAGGTCGCAAGTTGCAAGTGAAACGTATTTCAGATTGTAAAACCTATTCTCTACGATAGTCGTAAGCGTAGTTGTAAGGGCTGCCGCAGACAAAATTTCTGTAACAGTAACCTTAAGACGTAAACTTAAACCAATGAGCCAATCAGGATACTGCTTCAGATCTACGTACTCTAACGGAAATAGAAACAGCAGTAAACTTATCCATAAGGCGAGTTTCAACCGGTTGAAATTCGCCTTACTGCGAGATTATGGATAAGTTTACTGTTATTTCCATTTCCGTTAGATTACGTAATCTAAAGCAGTATCCTG
>NW_017293863.1:0-545 GCF_001594075.2 Trachymyrmex cornetzi
TAGTGTGTTTAAAAAACTCCAAATTCGCGTAACCAGAAAAAGTAATATATTTATTATTATTTTGTATCATAAAAAAGTAATTGCATAATTGCTAAATTATTGTAAAAAGTGGTTACCTCAATTACATAAACGTAACAAAAATATTCTTGTTGCGATAAGAATTAAACGCGAATAATGTAAAAAGGAAAAAAATGAAGTAATAATAAGGTATACTTTGGAAAAGATAATTATGGCTACTAAAAAAAAGAGAATTGTAAAGATTAAAATAAAACATTAACGGTAAACGGTAAAAAACATCGTGACACTGTCACGACAATTAAGCCTGAGATTGTGAACATCTCTTTTTCTTTTCAAGAATATAACCGGATTTGATTCGCGGAATTCGGATGACCGGCTAAAAACATCGACCTCGAAGATCGTCTCATAGCGTATTTCACTGGCAGAACCGGTGCGCACTCAGTGCACATTAAAGCTGTTGCACGTTAACCTAATCTGACTGTAAAGATGAGAGATCTCAGTTAATAAAATACCCAATGTATATTTTA
>NW_017293864.1:0-545 GCF_001594075.2 Trachymyrmex cornetzi
TCGGCGCTATTTCCTCGCGATTATTTAGTTGCTAGTTCTAATGTTCGTTGTTTCCCGTCTTTTAGCGGTGCAATCTACGTGTTTTAGCGCATTTTTCTATTAGTTTTTCTATTTTATAAGTCGCGCAGGCGCTGTGCGCGTAGCGTTCGTTGGCAACGGCTGCGGTAGCATGTTCTATAGGCTCTCGCGGCACGTATTGTATCGTTCGCTATACTTTGTGCTCGCGTTCGCTTGGTAAACGGACGGGACGCTATATTGTAGCGCACCGGACGTTACACACGTATACATACAAATATACATACCTTTCATAATAGCAATCAAACGCAATTTACATATTGCAAAATTTTCACGTTGTCCTTTCCATGAACACTTTATGCTACATTGATTAGAAAATATTTGTGGCAAAGCATTGCGAATATTTTCTCTAGGTGTGTGACCGCTTATCTTATGTATAGATGCATCCTGGAGCTCTATTCTTGAAAAGGAACGTATACGAAAGTCTAGGGAAATGCTACAGTATACGTTACGTATACTATAGTATTTCC
>NW_017293865.1:0-545 GCF_001594075.2 Trachymyrmex cornetzi
AACATCATGATTCTCAATGACAGAAACATTACTACTATCGTCATCATTAAAGTCATAGTCACTTGCATCACTTTCACTCCTACTAATATTACTTGATGTAGATGCAACTGATTTTAAGGATTTCAATTTTTTTCTGCATATTGTGCACAAATAATCAAAACGACTCAACTTCCATGCTTCTTGAAACTTTGTAGAAGCTCGTCTTAATCCCTTACTCATTGAATGATTTTCTAATTTCAATGGATTACAACATCGATTAAATCGAAGTTTAGACTCCATGATAGAATATTTATGATAACGCACTAAATAAAGACACACAAAACCGACTAAACTGAACTTCTAATAGTAAATAATATAGCAGAGGTTATGATATAAGTAAACTGTAGCTGCCGGTGTGTATCCGCCCACTGCGGCGGAGTGGGGACAGAGCAAGGAATAGGAAAACCGGGAAAGGAATCAAAATGGTGGTATGCGAATACTCACGTTTATAGTGCTCTATAGAAATGAGTAGCAGCGCCACCGTGAGAAAAATCATACTGTGAGTT
>NW_017293866.1:0-546 GCF_001594075.2 Trachymyrmex cornetzi
AGAGAGAATGAGAGGGAGATTGGCCGTCTCCCACGGTCCCTCTCTCTCATTATTATCGACCACTTTTGATACACTACTTAGATCGCTCAATCCATTCTCTATGCTTTGATGACAAACGTCTACCGAAATGCTCGCGGTTCGAGGTTCTGCTCGATAATCTGGATCCCATAATCTTACACACTAGTTAACTACGTAAGAAAGTACAAAGAAAATAGTGTAAGAAGATAATGCGAGGTTGATAGAAGTTTCGCTTACCAAAGAGAGTCACGTCACTCGTTTCGCAGCTGATCCATCCCGCGCCGGCCACCATCCGCCGCCTTCTGTAACTGATAAGTACGTGATACCTATGACAGTTGACATTAAGTCAGCGGCACACGATGCTTGTTTTTTGCTGGATTGCTAGCTGGATTAGAATTTTGTCACGGAATTTTGCACGTATTGGCTGCAATACTGACAGCAGTGACAGCACCGCAGCCAATATAATGGCAAGATTCTAATCCAGCTAGCAATCCAGCAGGAAAACAAGCATCGTGTGCCGCAGGCTTT
>NW_017293867.1:0-546 GCF_001594075.2 Trachymyrmex cornetzi
GTAAGTGGAATTATACCACTATTTCAATTGTTAGCTGAGAAACACGACGCAAATCTAATTCAATATTGGATAAATGAATGGTTGCGTTCTGGAGGAATAGTCCCACGTGAAGTGACAACTGATTTTTCGTTTGCCTTATTAAATGCAGTTACACGTGCGTTTAATAATTAGAGTTTATCATACTATATCAAATCATGTTTAATGTGTCTGGACAACGAAAAAGATGTCACATTTTTCATACCAGTATGTATAATACGCTTGGATATTGCTCACGTGATAAAAATGATAGCTAGGTGGCAATGTTTCCATGGAAAAGCTCCACGAGTAAAAGACTTTTATATGCGATGCATTGGATTTCTAACCACTACTGAAACGAAAAGTCAATTTGAGCATATTTTACATTCGTTGTTGATTGTAGCTCTTAGTGAATCTGATGATAAAGAGACTGAGTGTGCAAATAGGCAAGAGTCAATTTTATGTATGATACGCAATTTTCAAATTGACGAAATGGAGAATAAAGACAATGATTCGAATGAATATCACTCA
>NW_017293869.1:0-547 GCF_001594075.2 Trachymyrmex cornetzi
GTAAAAAAGAAGACAGGATCCCCTTAATTACTTACATCGTTCCACTTTTGCCTTGCCGACATATCGGTGCAATATCATCCAGAGATTGTAGGTTTTCTGGCGAGGATGGATTATCATATACAGAAATGTCAGCTAATTTTCCTAAAACTCCTTCAGAATCGTCCTTACTAATACTTTCTGGTATGGATGATGTACTTGGTTGGCTGGATTGTAAAACATATATTTGCTGTAAATATGTATTTATAAATGTAATTCAGAGATAGTAAAATGCTCTCACTCACCCAAGCTTTCTTATTAATTTTGGGATAGCGCCTCGACCGTGACCTATTGCTAATGACGAGTCTCTGGATTCCTCACTACTGCTGCCATTCAATGATCTTAACCAACCAGATATTTGTGCACGTCCGCGACCTCCACTAGAACTTGAAGCATGAGATGAATATCCTTCAGATGATCTTGATGTCTGTTCAGCTGATGAAATACTAGGTGTTTCTAGAGAATGGGACGACCTTTGAGATCGTTGCATTTGTGCTCTTTGCTTCATCAT
>NW_017293870.1:0-547 GCF_001594075.2 Trachymyrmex cornetzi
ATCGTTCGCAAAAAAATTAATAAAAATACGACGCTCAATAGTAAGAAATCGTTCAAGTCCAAAACTCAACAAGAATTTTTTTAGAAGTAGTTGAACATCCATGTTAATTTATTATAATATAGAAGATATTTCCATTTAAATATGCGATTGCAAGATGCTAAATATCCAAATATTAATTGTAACCAAACCAAAAACAGAAACAAAACAAAAGAAATTTTTTTTTTTAGAACTATAATATGATTAAAAACTATTAATATAAATTTAATTCTTAATCTATCGTATTAACAATTTTATTTACTCACCACATATTTGCTGATATATGTATTCAACCAAATTGTCACAGATTCATCTTCCACAAAAAACTTTCTAACGTCGAACAGAATATACTTTTAAATTTAAGAGATTATAATTTTTCAAATAAATTATCGTTATAATGAGAACAACATTCTCAAGCCAAGTACATTGTGACCGCTTACCAGTGTACAGGCAGTATTTATATTTTATTATTAGATAAAGAGAGTAGAGTTCTGGAAAAAGTCAACCATTG
>NW_017293871.1:0-547 GCF_001594075.2 Trachymyrmex cornetzi
CGTGATAGAGCAATTCTGCAGCCGGATTCGGATTCAGCGCGAAAAATTACATAAGAAAACATAATTAAATTCCAATCAACAAAACCATGCAGGCCTGTGTTATTAACAAAGTCATTGTGTAAAATGTAACTGGGGTGCCATAATACCACCTTCTCCTTTATATGCATGCATAAATGTATATGTATATATATATTATATAATATATAGTTAAATCTATATGATCGAAATTTTTTACAGATGCTGCTAAAATTCAATTTAAAGGAAGCAATTCTTCTGACCAATGCATTAAAGATGCCATACAATCATGGCTAAAGTTAGCCAAAAGTCGTTACGTGTATAACACAAACCCAAAAGGACAATCAAAGAAAAAAGACTGAAGAGACAAGGCTCTTAATTATAATCTTAATTATAGTTATTATATATTATAAAATAAAATGAACATTTTTTTTCAGTAAATGCAATCGCAATTATAGTAAAATAGCCATTTTTTAAATTCACTATTACTATTTATGTAGTAATAATAACTAAAAAATATGTTAAGAAAATA
>NW_017293872.1:0-548 GCF_001594075.2 Trachymyrmex cornetzi
AAAATTTGGGAGGTTTGCTTACCTTCCTCTATAAAAAATGGTAAGTGGTTCTATAAGGATTATAAAAATGTACATATATTTTATAATTATAGTATAATATTTGTAGTAACTGAATAATTAATGTGTAACATATTTAAAGTATTTAAAAGGAAAAGAGTAAGAAAATATAATTGTTCTCTTAATTTGAATTAGTGAATACTCAGATCTATTACCAGGATGTGTCACACATTATATGTAGCAAACTTTCAGCAAGGATATGTTCAGCTCATTTTACGAAAGAATCATTTCATACAGGAAGGGTTCAGAGGTCTGGAAAATGTACAAATGCAAGAAGACTCCTTTTGCCAACTGCATGTCCTACAATTATGTTAACTGCAATGGAAAATAGGTAAATATATCAATAAATGATATATGTTGTGAAATATATTTCATTGCTTGTATTGTAATATTTTCAAAATAATAAGAATTAATGATTCTTTTATTTTTCAGAATGGATACTGTTACCAGGGACTGTAATGTTATTCGTAGAGAATTCCTGCTTCCTACCA
>NW_017293873.1:0-549 GCF_001594075.2 Trachymyrmex cornetzi
GCAAATGTCCTATCTTACATATTGCCAATTATCTTATATTCAATATACATGAAAGTCAAATGATCTTCAATAATAAATAACGGAGAGATTGAAAACTAGACTTTTGTTAACAAACATTCATAAGCTGAGTTCAATCTGTCAGTATCAGTTTGTAGATTCAAGCTATTTTCCTGTCTACATATGTGTATCATTTCTGATGTAAGCCTTTTGTTTAGAATTATCTCCTCGTCAAGAATTTCTACGTTATCCCACTTAAATTCATGCGAAATTTATGCCCAATTTATGATCTGTGATTATCGATTTTTGTTGTATGTTCCAATTTATGATTCTTATGTTCAGAAATTCTAGCCTTTAAAGTTCTACCCATTTGATCAACGTATGTAGCATTACAATCCCTACAGGATATTTTATAACAACATTACTGTGTAACATTTTATTGATTTTGTCCTTCTGTACTTTAATTATGCCATTTAGTTTATTAATGCTTCTATATGCTATTCTAACTTCCTTATATTTGTTGAATTGATTTTTAATTTTATTAGCAATACT
>NW_017293874.1:0-549 GCF_001594075.2 Trachymyrmex cornetzi
AGTCTCAAGCGCTGTGAGTGGCTCGTGTCCAATTGAGCCGTGTCCAACTGGGTGCCACCCCCTGTCACTATACGACTCTCGAACGTTGTTTCGATCACGCACCATCGAAGTCCGTACCCGGCGCCCACATGCACGAATCTTCCGCGCACCGAATTCTTCAAACTCTCGAGCCTCGCGATCCTCACCACGACGGATCGTCTGTGTCCAACGGCGAGGCGCGGACACTTGGTACGACTCTGCTCTTCCAGAAATTCTATGAGCTCGTTGCGTCATTGTTCCCATGCTACGTACTCTTCTCTGGTATTCAGCTGAGCCGCTTCCTCTATCAAATCGCTCTCCATGTTATCGCTTGCGTTGACTAATGACGCGATGCATCTAAATCTTCTCATTTTGTACCATTTACTTGGTCACGTGACATTTGTATCACATTACATTGATGATGATGTCACCGTTCGAACATGTTGTGACATGTCGAATGTTCGTGAGAAATCTGGTCACGTGACATGTACACTATTTGGCAACGTCGTATTTATATCAAATCGCATTGAT
>NW_017293875.1:0-549 GCF_001594075.2 Trachymyrmex cornetzi
TACATCATCAGTGATCTAATTCACAGCTTTTCCATAATAGATTTCATAATTAATCATGAATATCTTATTAACCATAGCCAACATTAAAAATCGTTTGATAGCTAAAAGTTTTAAAAACGTGTATGATTTTGCTTGCAATAAAACTTGTCTTCCACGTCACATATCGTAGTTATAATATGACAAAAATCACTATTTCTTGCAACTTTAACTGCAAACTCAAAATTGATATGATGCAGTAATTAGGAAATGGAATCTGTATTCAGCAGCCAAAAAAATACTGGAAATTATTTGTTTCGTTCCAGTGTTTGAAAAAAATTTTATTTATTTAAAATTCTTTAATTAAAAGAAGCGCTAATTTAAATCATAATGACTTAAAATGTGTGCAAAAAATACTATGTTCGGTCAAGACGATGCCTAATAATATTACAAATTTATACAGTTTCCAATTCAAGCTAATAATGTGCGCCGATTATTTATCGATCTTGAAGCACAACTCTAAATTGAATAGTAACATCAAATTGAATTCACAAGCAATTTAATAATACTGAT
>NW_017293876.1:0-549 GCF_001594075.2 Trachymyrmex cornetzi
GGTTTCTGATAGGTTGAAATCTTAATATTTAATTCTTGTTCCTCTATTGTGCGCAGGCCCTTAGTCTAGGAATAGTTGTATTATTCAACAGTAAAATTTTCAGTAGCTCCGAGCATGGTACATGGCTCCGAGTGAAACTGACGAACACACGGAAATAAAGAAATGGATCGCAAACATTTACGGGACATGCATGAACACGCTAGCAGACCAAAGAAAAGAAAATTCACGGGTAATATTCACACTCGAAAAACGGATACTTGATTTGCAAGTACATCAGCAGAAAAATTATCCAAAACTCAAGACGAAGAAATTATATTACTCAGGTCACGGTTATTGTATCATCGCTTTCTTGTCGGTCTTTACTGCAATTTCTCAATTTGTTATTTGTAAAGAGTGCAAAGAACAAGTACGTTTCGGTATCGAATTTAATGCTCGAGGTTTAGGTTTTATAAAATAGCAGTTCATGCAAGTGTGATACAAAATATGTATAAATTCCTGCCCTTTGATAGACAATAAATCGTATGATATAAATAGAAGACTTATATTCGT
>NW_017293877.1:0-549 GCF_001594075.2 Trachymyrmex cornetzi
ATTCATCGCAAAACGATCAGCGACTATACTCTCATTAGCCCCCTTTTTATGGTTTTATTTTGAAATATAATTGATTATGTAAGAGAGAAATATATATTTTTACTTTGTACATAACTCACAATTCATTGTATTATTTCTTAATATTAATATTAGTATTTAACATTTCTTAATGTATATATATAATTTCTTTTTGTCGAAATATGCGACTATATTTAATATGTGTTTATTATATATACATAGTGTAAAAAGAATGCAAAATGAAAGTTCGATTTCTATTAACTATTTTATTTATATTCGTTATTGAATATGTAAATTGTAAAATTATACTATTAGATAAGTTTTATAATACTCAAAAGTCAAATTAAATTCGATAAAGGAGCATAAGAGCCAATTCGAAGAAATTGTTTAATACACTTGCACATAGATCCTACAAATTAGCTCTTATGTTCCTTTATCGAATTTAATTTGACTTTGTTCGGATAGCCAATAATTTGTTTATAATATATATACTCAAAAGTTTAACAAAATTCAAAGATTTCTGTCCACAAA
>NW_017293878.1:0-549 GCF_001594075.2 Trachymyrmex cornetzi
TTGCAATTTTACAATATTTCTATGATTGTTTGTCGAGTTTAACCTAACCAATGATTAATGTTTGCTAATTGCTTTACTTTAAATAACTTGATAATTATGATCGACTTGTTAATAAAGTTTCTTGTTTGCAAATTATCTTGGATGATAACCTCTGAACGCATTTAGCTAAGATACATAACAGTAACAATAACAGCAAAAATATATCAGAGATGGTTTGAGATTATGTAAAATGATACCAAATTAAGGCTCCTGACTAGTCGCGGCAGCCATGATGGAATCGTGACGTCAGAAGCAAGGAATCACACGTTAATTTATCTTGCGTGCCATTTTTAAATAAAGACAATTTGGATGAAATTAAATGACGCGATCGCTTCAAAACACTTTTAAAAATGGAACAACACTGTCCTTTCCTCCCTTGACAGTCAGTAAATGGTCGTAAAAGGCACGTAAAGTGAGCCTATATTCGGGCAGAAACACACGGTCTGACAGCTGTTGAAACGAGTACAATATACACTTTTATACACAAAATTCCAAGTTAACTTTAGTTTT
>NW_017293879.1:0-549 GCF_001594075.2 Trachymyrmex cornetzi
TATATATAGATATTCCAGTCTCACACGTCTTTTTAGAATAACGGCTCTCTGCATGAGGTTGAGGTCTCGTCTTAAAAAATTGCATCGACCTTCGCAATTGCAATCTATCACCCCTTTAGAACTAGAAACCGCACAAAAGTATTGGGTGAAAGGAATTCAGGTCTCCTACTTCCAAAAGGAAATGGAGCTTTTGTCAAAAGGCAAACCCTTGCCTAACTCTAATAATTTATTGCGTCTCACTCCATTCATTGATTCCGAAGGATTTCTCCGCGTCGGAGGCCGTCTCCAATCAGCATTATTACCAGAGTGTAGCAAACATCCGGTCATAATTCCTCGACATTCTCCACTCACCTCGTTAATTATCTTAGATGCTCATCAACGAACCCTTCACGGAGGCACTCAAGCCACCCTATCGTTCATCCGAAATCAGTATTGGATCATTGGTGGACGAGCACCTGTTCGATCCTTTATACTAAAGTGTGTCCGTTGTGCCAGATACAGACAACAACGAGCGAAACAAATCATGGGCCAACTCCCTCCGGAACGGTT
>NW_017293880.1:0-550 GCF_001594075.2 Trachymyrmex cornetzi
TTTTTAAAAAATAACTGCGAGAACAATATGTGTCTTGTCATTTCGACAGTCGGTTAAATAATGTTTGCTAAACAAGTAACATAGCGGTCAATTTGAAGACAAACAAGTTTCTGACATGTATTATATTACGAACAAGCCTTAAAGTTTATTGAGGATTTCAATATACGCATGATTTAAACCAATGTATCATGTTGTAGATTCAGCCCATTGGTCTGTCGATTAATATTCATCATCTCTGATATTAACCTTTTGTTGTAATAATTTTCTACATCCAAAATCTCTATGTTTTGCCAATCAAAGTCATGATCGTTCTGTAACCTATGTTCTGTGATCATTGAATGAATGAATGTTTTACTATGGATATGCTTTTTGTGTTCAGAAAGTCTGGCTTTTAATTTTCTCCCAGTTTGTCCCACATAGGAAGCATCGCAATCACGACAATTGATATTGTAGACTACATTCCTTTTTAATTCATTGTTTAAAGAACCTTTATGAACTTTAATAAACTGATTCAACTTGTTCAAACTAAAAAATGAAACCCTATGGCAAA
>NW_017293882.1:0-550 GCF_001594075.2 Trachymyrmex cornetzi
CCTGTAAGTTTATTTTCTGTAATTAACAAAAATGTGATGCAATTTCAGATAAGTTCAATTTTTGTGACGTTAAAAAAAATGCAATGTAATTTTTTTTTTACAAGAGTTAAACAAAAATATCATAAAAATAAGAACATTTTTTATTAAAAATACACTTATTTGTAACGCATACTTAAATAAATTTATAAACATATGCAAAAAACAATATTTAGAGGCTTTTAAAATAATGTAAATTTAAAATAGGATTAACGTTTAAAAGAGAATTAAAATAGGATTAAAGTTCTATTTTGAATGCGATTTTCAACCTTTTAGCATCAACATGAAATTAATATTTGCAAATGATTCAGCACATCAAAAAATCTTTAAAATGTATAAAAAGGTTCCATCGCTTAGGCCAAAATTGGATTATTTTATCTATCCTTTTTATTATACAATATTTTTATATTATTACGTGTACAACTTTGCTTCCGCCATTTTTTTCCGAAACTCGAGGCTTTATTGTAAAAAACTGGTTATACATTTATGATTCAAAGTATTGTCCATCGCTGGC
>NW_017293883.1:0-550 GCF_001594075.2 Trachymyrmex cornetzi
CATCTTTTTTAAGCAGCTCAGATAACGGGCGTGCCAACAAGGCGTAGCTGTCAATGAACTTCCTGAAATATCCAGAAAGTCCTAAGAAGCTCTGAATTTGTTTCTTCGTAGTCGGCCTCGGGAAGTATGCTACTGCGTAGATTTTCTTCGACGACGGTTTAATTCTTCCGTCCTCTATCACGTGGCCCAGATATTCAATTTTACTCTTCATAAACTGTGACTTTTTCCAGTTGAATTCCAAACCATACAATGATGCGGTCTCTAGTACCATCTTTAGTCGTTCCAGTGCCTGTTCTTCTGTCGTTGCTGGTATGATAAGGTCATCCATGTAGGTGAGCACGATGTCCTTTCTGATCAACTCCTTGAATATTTCGTTAACATAGCGTTGGAATACGGAAGGGCTGTTACACATACCGAATGGGCATCGTAAGAACTCGTACTGACCGTTTGGAACAATAATGGATGTATACTTGCGGCTTTCTTCTTCAACAGGTACGTGAAAGAATCCATTTTTGAGATCTAGCGCAGTGAATATTTTGGCTCCGGTTAA
>NW_017293884.1:0-550 GCF_001594075.2 Trachymyrmex cornetzi
AGAAACGTATACGAAAGTCTAGGGAAATACTATAGTATACGTAACGTATACTGTAGCATTTCTTTAGACTTTCGCATACGTTTCTTTTCAAGAATAGAGCCCTTGATCGTTTGGACACTCACAACGCTTCAAGCGTCGTTTTATCCTTGATGTTCATTAAATATTAAACAAGGACAATTAATGCTCACAAACGGTGTGAGCGCCAAAGCGAACGCAGCCTTGGACTTGCTAACGACAACCAAAATAGTAAAAATTACTGTATCATAATCTATTAAACAGATTGAAGGCACATGTAAGGTAAACATTTTTTTAATATTTAATTAATCTTATTCAAGTAATTTATATAATATATCAAGTAATTTATGTAATTATTATGTTTATATAATATAATGTAAATAATGTCTGCGTTCGGGAATGTCGCTCGGATGCCTCCGATGCCTCGGATTCATCATCTGTCCTTGTTCAACATTTAACATCCGAGCGACGTTTCCGAACGTAGCCAATATGGTATATATATTATATATGTAATTTTTCTTATTTGTAATTTATA
>NW_017293885.1:0-550 GCF_001594075.2 Trachymyrmex cornetzi
ACACCGATTGAATCATCTTATTATTCTATTCATAAAAGTATTATAGTATGATTATAAAAAAATTAATAATTTACGAAATATATTTAATATTTTATATCAATATATGCCGAAATAAAGTATAAAATATCTCGTAAACTATTGATTCTTTGATATCTCTACCTCAACATTTTTATATGCAGAATATTGAGAGGAATCATATTTTATCTAAAAAAAATTCATAGTAATTATTTCATTTAAAAAATGATGGTGACTTTCGTATCTTTTTGACGCCTCTATCTAAAAAAAAAACAACATGACCAAAATATATTCTCCTAGAAACCAAGCAACTTTTATTTGAAATTTTCCTTTCTGTTGTTAAAAATAAAAGCGTTATTCAGATGACCTGTTTTAGATGCCTAAAAAATATCCTTAAAAAATATAATGTACTATGTATAATAATTAAGAGAAACTTTAAAATCTACACTGAGAGACCCATTTAGTTGAATACAACAAAATGTTTTGGTTGAATTATTTTGTTTGGCTGAATTTGTAATTTGTTTGTATGAGTAAA
>NW_017293886.1:0-550 GCF_001594075.2 Trachymyrmex cornetzi
GAATTTAACTTGGCGCCAGTTTTGTTGATATCAAATCTTTTATACGAATGATACATATTATTACAAGAATATTTTTGAAAAAAAGTTAAAACTACTATTAATTAGGTTGGATACTTAGTATTATATAGAAAGGGCCGGTTTCATCAACTCGATTAAGCCGAATCGGTAATTAATTGTCAATCATAAGTGGTCAATTCTATTAAATATTGGGTATGGGAATAAGTTTCCGCTCTTTTTAATGAAAAAGATGTTTAGACTTTAGACTTTCGTTGTCTAAATATAATTTCTTAGAATAACGTGTATCGTCGAGAAGGGAGTCGGTGATTATAAGCGGAAGGACCGGCAATAGTTTCGGAAAGGATTAAGTATAAGAATATCGAACGGCACCAGTATGATAGACTCTTTGTGTAATTGAACTCAGACTATTCGTCTACACGTCCGATCTCTCCGAAGTGTCACAGCCGAGTTCTTTCTTCTTTCGCGCCGGAGTCTCGCATGACCCCCTGACTTATTTTTCTCGAATATTCTAGAAGTCTTTTATTTCTATTGT
>NW_017293887.1:0-551 GCF_001594075.2 Trachymyrmex cornetzi
TGCGATGCTACTACTCGCGACATCCGACACAACCTGTGCGACTATTGTAGACGAGGCTTTAGACTTCTATGTAGATGATCCTTAAACCCTCGGTGGAAATTAAGCTGACGGCAAGTATTTCCGTCAGTTTCCGACGAACGATTCAAGAAACTGCAACGATTCCTAAAACTAGCTGTACTGAAAAAGGAGCACAGCAAGAGCATACGATAGAAAACCATCGACCGTAATAATCTGAGTCTATATTCTATGGGTGCTTTCCATTTGATTACACAAGTTGATACAAGCACCATTCTATCCTTGTTGACATTCAGAGAGTGACGAAGATAGAACGACACTTGTGTCGACAAATGGAAAGCACCCTGTAACTGTTTGACGCACCTACTGACAGTTGCGATGTCGTTGCGCAGCTTTTTCACCATATAAAATATCTGCGCAACGACACAAACAACTGTCGGTAGACGTATATAAAACAGTTAAGAATAGGCGCCCTGTATCAGTATTTCCAGTTTGCCAAAGTTAACATCAGTCAACAATGGGCGCATTCAGCGGAC
>NW_017293888.1:0-551 GCF_001594075.2 Trachymyrmex cornetzi
AATGAGTAACGTCCTGCAATTAAAACTTCCTCAAGGTCACTCGGGGTCATGACCTTGACAACAATGTCAAGGTCAAGGTCATTGGGGAGGGCTCCCCTAATCTACATATTTACCAAAGATTAATAAGAGAACAATTTATATATATATAACTTTAGAATTATTTTGTTTTATTTTATTTTATTCTAATATAACTTTAATTTTAATGGCGCAAAAGAGTTCTCTAATGAAGGATTTCGCATTAATTATATGGAAAATGGAGTTTTGATGAAATGAATTTTCACTTATTATGTAGTTTATAATGTGATGAAAAAAATTTTATAGATATACAGTGCGGAATCCTTTATATGATTTTAATATTAATAAAATTATGATAATCTGTGCGTTTTAAGTAAACTTGATTTTGTTTAAGTAAACTTGATTTAATTTAAGATTTTACAGATCGTCAAATTAGGTTATATGGTTTTAAATCTGTTGCAAATTATTTAAAGAATCTATTATTAAATAGGGTATGGTTGACAGAGCCTTTTTGTTGTCAGCTCTCAAATACCAAC
>NW_017293889.1:0-552 GCF_001594075.2 Trachymyrmex cornetzi
GATGGATTTTGCTTTGTATCATCGGAATCCTGTTTTCTGATTGGTTGCGGAGCGTCGTACGACGCAAATCGGATACAGTGTGAATCCAGCAATAGGGTGCTTTCCAATTGCAATATTCCTAGACACTTTCGTGCACACGGCAACACTAGAGTCCCTAGAGTAGAGAATCTGGACATCAGCGGAAGTGCTCTCAAAATGGAGGAAATGTGTGTGCACTTTTGTGCGTGTGTGTGTTTGATTGGCTGCTACGTCGTCACGTCGTGTAAGTAACATGGTTTTTTATTAAATAATAATACATAATATCCGTACAATTCGATATAAAAATGATATTAGTAATATTTTTGATGTGTCTATAATTATTTGCAACGCTCGGAAAGTTTCCTAACCTAACCTCTAACCTAACCTAACCTTTTTTTAAGTAATAAAAACAATAATGAGTAATATGTATTTAAAAAAATTGTATTGCAAATATATTTAAATAGCAAAAACTTTGGTAATTATACAGAATAGCTACACCGCCTCCGATTTCGATAAAATTAGGCTCATTCGACG